>NC_133769.1:195805969-195816192 GCF_003597395.2 Chelonoidis abingdonii
GCATCTGATGAAGTGGGTATTCACCCACGAAAGCTCATGCTCCAAAACGTCTGTTAGTCTATAAGGTGCCACAGGATTCTTTGCTGCTTTTACAGATCCAGACTAACATGGCTACCCCTCTGACATTTTAGTATCTGAGTTGCCTCATTTAAATCAATGGGGTTACCTGTGGAGTATAGTGGTATGCAAAAGTAGTAAGAGTAGCTGAATCTGATTCCTCTGAACCTATTCCGGCATGTATTTTTTGTACATAGGTCTTCCGAAGAGTAGCACTAGTGTATGTCTATAAAATTATTGTGACCATGGTGCTGATATGTAGACTGGTTTTGGTCTGTATTTTTATGTTTTCAGATAAGAATATTTTTAAACTGCAGTGTATATGATACAATCTCACCAATAAAAGAGTTAAAATGGCGGGGAACATAACATTAGTTAAGGGCACTAATCAGTTAGAAGAGAGGAAGATGCGGCAAGCAACAGTCATTTTCAAAACGTCCACTTCAAGACTACAGCTGCTTAGCACTGCCAAATTTAAAGGGCTGGGGGGAAAGTCTTGTAAGAAGGCATCTACATACTTGGAAAAGTTAGTAGGGATCAGAAAGTGAGCAGAGAAGGTGGTGCTTCAGTGTTGTTATATATCACAATATGCTGTTTGCTGAAAGAGGTAAGCATGTTTTGCTGAAAAAATCTGCTTTTCCAGTCTATTTCATATTACAGAAATTTAAAAAAAAATGTATTTTCCCCTCCAAAAAAGGGTCTAAAAGCAAAACAAAAAACACAAACACCACACAAAACTTTTCTTGTGGCCCTGGTGATAATCTGCACCTAATCTGTATTACAGTTGTTCTGTGTTATACTGCTGTCATATTATACTGCTTAATTATACAGTAATTATAAGCACATTCCTACAGCAACAAGCATCCAAAAGCTGCTCAAGAATTTGCTCCAGAAAATCTATTTATCTAGTCACTAATAATGTACTGGCATGGTATCACTGCAACAAATATGAAAATTAAATAACACATTGAATTCTGTTACCAACTCTCCTCTCCAGTTGTGTGCTCAAGTCAACCACCATTGTTTACTTATTATTTTCTTAAAACTTCATCTGGCCATTAGTAAAGATATTGTGTTCTCCTTCTGGGCTAATTAGCAAAGGAATTTTTATGGTGGATGTTTCATAGTGTTCTGGAAAAGGTCAGGCTAGTTCTTACTCTGATGCTTTGTGCTATGGAGTTCCACAGTCCATGATCCCAAGCAAGAATTCTCTATTGATAATTCATACTGAAAATTTCAGCAGTTAACTGTTCCTTTTCCTGTTAAGTATATCTATCAGAGCAAGTTCACTAATAAAGTTTTAAAGAGACACCTCACGGAAAGATATAATACCCAAAGGGTCTGCTCCACATCCCAATGGAATCAATAGAAGTCTTCCCATTGCTTTTAATGGGCTTTGATTAGTCTCTAAGTAGGTAGTCACAGTTAATTTGCAGTGTTCAAGCAATGTTGGACCCAGGATATAAGAGAGACAAGATGGGTGAGGTAATATCTTTTATTGGGCCAACTTCTGTTGGTGCAGTTCTCAAGCTTCACAGAGCTCTCTCCTTCAGGTCTGGAAAAGGTAACCAGATCATCACAGCTAAACACAAGGTCGGACTTATTGTTAAAGCATAAGGAGTTAATATATCTTGCAGGAAACCACTTAAACTGGGCAAATGACACCTTCACATTTATAGAAAAAAGGAGAGTTAGCAGATTACAGATTTTGTAATTATAGAATTATAGACATGTAGGACTGGAAGGGACCTCAAGAAGTCATCAAGTCCAGCCCCCTGCATTGTAGCAGGACCAAAGAAACCTAGACTACCCCTGACAGTTATTTCTCCAGTTTATTTTTAAAATCTTCTAATCATGGGGATTCCACAGTCTCCCTTGGAAGCTGTGACTGTGGTCACTGGAGGGACTATCTTGAGGATGCTCAGTCAGGGAAACTGAAAAGAATATGGCAGATGGTCCACAAAAACAGTGGTTTATTCTCTAATTAGATTTCACCGAGCAAGTAACCAAACAGCATCTATAAAAGTGTACTGCTTACCAGGAAGCCAAAATACAGTTCCCTTTAAGCAATACAGCTGTTGGCTCCCACCCAGACAGCCATATCTAATATAGTAAAGGTCACTTAAAACCTTATTCACCATACATAAAAAGTTCTACCAATCCCAAGACATTGGACATATTACCCACCAGGTCAATGAATATTTCAGATCTTATCCAAACACACACTTACAGACAATCATTATTAACTAAATCTAAGATTTATTTGAAAAGAAAAGGAAGAGTTACTGAGGTTATAATGTCATTATACATACAGGTATGACTAAAGTTCTTAGGTCATTCTCATGGCAGAGATGGTTGTGCTGCTGATTTGTAGAAATCCTTTTGGAATTAATTAAAACAGTTATAGTCCAATAGGCAGTCCATGCTCAGAGTTTGTTCAAATTCTTCCATAAAAATTGCAGGGCTAATCCAGAATAGATGTGGAGACCTTAGTCTTGTGATTTAAACTTCCCCTGACAAAGTTTAAGCAGTTCTGAGATAGTCAGGATCAGTCCTGAAAATTCTTTATAGCTACAGTTCCGCTGATAAGCCTCTTGGCAGCAAATGATCACAGCAAGCATTCCTTGGCTGAAGAATAGTGAATGTACATTGTTGCTTTAAAGTAAATCTCTGTTTCCTAGGCAATGACAAGTTGCATTCATTAGCATAAGGCAATTAACTCTTCAAACAGTTCATAGATATCAAGTATCAGACGGGTAGCCATGTTAATCTGAATCTGTAAAAGCAGCAAAGAGTCCTGTGGCACCTTATAAACTAACAGACATATTGGAGCATGAGCTTTCATGGGTGAATACCCACTTCATCAGATGCAAGTTCGTAGGTAGTTTACTACAAACTTCAAAGACAAAATAGACAATGATATTATTACACCACAAGTTCCATCTAAATGTTAATATCCCCTTTTGATCTCTGAATGAACAAATATAGTAATGAAATATTCTAGACAGTAACAGAAGCTTAGCATCTACAAGTTAATTAGATCACATTGTTAAACTTCTAACAAGATGTAGGTAAACACAGACAAATACAATAAATACCTACTTCTCATTCTCTAACAATACAGGCCTACATTTCAATTAATCTGTTTAATATGGCTTTAACAGTCTATAAGGAACGGCCCTATTTACCATTTCAATACTCTTCTAATATATCTCTGAAGATTGCTTTCAGTTCAGCCACCTTGCTGGTTGCTTAACCCTTGCTGACTGAGCATGACAGAATCCAATTCCAGAATTTAGCTACCCTAATAATTAGAAAGGTTCCTTTCATATGTAACCTAAATCTCCCTTGCTGCAGATTAAGTTTTCAGTGGACATGGAGAACAATTAATCACAGTCCTTGTTATAGCAGCTCTTAACATAGCTGAAGACTTCTCAGGTCCCCACTGAATCTTCTTTTCACAAGACTAAACATGGCCAGTCTTTTTAACCTGGCCTAATAGGTCAGGTTTTCTAAACCTTTTATCATTTTTTGTTGCTTTCCCCTGGAATCTCCAATTTGCCAACTTCTTTCTTACCAGTGTGACTCCCAGAACCAGACACAGAACTCCAGCCAAGGCCCCACCAGTGCTGCGTAGAATGGGACAATTATCTCCCTTGTCTTACAGAAGACACTCCTGTGAATACACCACAGAATGATATCACTCCTTTCTTGCAGCTGCATCACATTGTTGACTCATATTCAATATGTGATCCATTATAGCCACCAGATGCTTTTCAATAGTATTACTGCCTAGCCAGTTATTCACCAATTTGTAGTGGTGTATTTAATTTTTCCTTTCTTAGTGCAGTACTGTGCACTTGTCTTTACTGAATTTTATTTTGTTGATTTTTGACTAATTCTCCAATTTGTCAAGGTCATTTTGAATTCCAATTATGTCTTTCAAAGTGTTAGTAAGCTCTCAGCCTGGTTTAACAGGCTACTTGGCACAGCACACACAGCCATCAAAACAAGCCACACTATAAACTTCAAGCAAGCAAACAAAGTAACAGACACACACACACCCTTATACTGTTTTCCCCAGGATACTTCCTAATTATTAGGGTAGCTAAGGTGCTACCGACACCCCACCGTAAATTCCTCATCAAGGTGAGGTCAGATTTTCACTGAAATCAAGACCATTAAGTGCTCTCTTTCTTTTCTAACTCACACACCAGCGAGTAACCAAATTTCATACTTTAGGTGTATCCAGAGCATGTGTTTGTTGCTCAGCCCATTCCCTTTACCAGCCATTATATCCTGGATTTGTTGACATCAAATACCAAATCCAGTAAAGCAATTGTGCAATCTGTATTTAGTGATCTATAGCTAGAATTCCTCAGAACCAGTAGAACAGTGACTAACTAGAATTTCCCAGAAGTGGGATTCACAAATACAAAGTTGCAAAGAAAATAGAATGGTCTCACTTACATTAACTATGGCTCTTCAAAATGTTATATCCATGTGGATGCTGTGACCTGCCCTCTATCCCCAGGCTCCTTTGGAGTCCATCTCTGCTGAGATTCTGAATTAGTGAGGAAACAGAAGTGATTGGGGCCATTTATTTTCTTGGGTGGGAGGGCAAGAGGACAAAGGCACAGCCCAATTGGTTAAAATATTCAAAACTGGTGCACAAGGTGCATGCAAATCACAACCAGAATCCATATGAACAAAACATCTTAAAGAACCACACTATCTGTAAGGTAACGATCCATTCCATTCAGCATCTCCACTCATGGAGTGGTTGGTATCATAAGAGAAGAGACAGAAGAAACCTATGAACCCTGTGTTCATTAGTGCTCTCTGTTGATATTTTCTGCTTCCGTGAAACCATTGCAGTGTTTTGAGTAGCAATTACAATCCCAAACAGTAGTGCTGTTTGTCAACATCTGCTCCTCTTTGCTTAAAGTGTGGAAGGAATTGATGCAAGTACAACTTTCCTCTCCAGGGAGTGTAGAAAGAATTTTTTAGTGGTAATATCAACATCCCGCCAACATGATTATGTAAGTCCAGGGAATGCTAGTGGTCCAACCAGCCACGTTAGCCCACAGCCATGTCCATCTAGGCACAGTTGCCACAGGAGTAGGGCAACTAGAAGACAAATTGCATACGGTACTTGAGGATCCCACAACAACCCTTCCATTCTTCTGCATCCTCACAGCTAGTTTTGTCAATTGTTGCAATAAAGGGAATGTTATCCTGAGTTAAGATTAGGTTTTACTTCACAGAAGGTGGGTTATCTACAGTTTCCTACCTCCCCACTCTATCAACAGTGTTTTAATGTAGTTAAGACACAGGCAAGTTAAGGTTGCAAACAACAAAATGGTGCTTATTGGGATACACAACAACAAACTAGGAATCCCTGCAACTAAGATAACATAAATAATAACTGCTCAGTTATTAACACAGATGATGGAAATGGGGATGAGCCCAAATCCTTACACAGAGGGATTTTATAGAAATAACAGAGAAAGACTATACCATGTCTTGCAGACATTGGACAGGAGAACACAAGAACAGGGACACAGATGGGAACCAGGATCTCAGGGACAGGTGCCAGGAACAGGAACACAGTAGGAATTGGACCTCAGGAACTTCAGTGACAGGAAATAAGGAAACAGATCAACAGAGCCAGACGTGTACCTAGAAGCCTCCTACTGCAAGACAAGCTCAAGAAAGAAACTAACAGAACTCCACAGGCCATCACATACAGTCCCCAGCTAAAACCTTTCCAATGTATCATCAGTGATCTACAATCCATCCTGGACAATGATCCCACACTTTCACAGGCCTTGGGTGGCAGGCCATTCCTCGTCCACAGACAACCCGCCCACCTGAAACTACACACTGCACCATAGTAACTCTAACTCAAGAACCAATCCATGCAACAAACCATGATGCCAACTCTGCCCACATATCTACACCAGCGACACCATCACAGGACCTAACCAGATCAACCACACCATCACCAGTTCATTCACCTGCATGTCCACCAATGTAATATACGCCATCATATTCCAGCAATGCCCCTCTGCTATGTACATCGGCCAAACTGGACAGTCTCTACATAAAAGGATAAATGGACACAAATCAGATATTAGGATTAGGCAATATACAAAAACCTGTAGGAGAACACGCCAATCTCCCAGGACACACAATAGCAGATTTAAAAGTAGCCATCCTGCAGAAAAAAAATTTCAGGACCAGACTTCAAAGATCAGAGGGGTAGCTGTGTTAGTCTGGATCTGTAGAAGCAGCAAAGAGTCCTGTGGCATCTTACAGACTAACAGACGTATTGGAGCGTGAGCTTTCATGGGTGAATACCCACTTCGTCGGGTGCAAGACTTCAGAGAGAAACTGCGGAGCTTCAGTTCATCTGCAAATTTAACACCAAGACTGTGAATGGCTAGCCAACTACAAAAGCAGTTTCTCCTCCCTTGGCGCTCACACCTCAACTGCTAGAAGAGGGCCTCATCCTCCCTGATTGAACTAACCTCGTTATCTCTAGCCTGATACTTGCTTGCATATTTATACCTGTGTCATGGTATACTTTCCTCAATCTGAACCTTAGAGTCCAAGAATGAGGTACTAGCATGAAATCCTCTAAGCTTAATTACCATCTTAGATCTGATACGCTGCCACAATAAGGACTCTGAGTGCCTGATAAATTCTGATCTCCCCAAGACCTTCCCTGGGG
This sequence comes from Chelonoidis abingdonii, assembly GCF_003597395.2. Classification (NCBI taxonomy): domain Eukaryota; kingdom Metazoa; phylum Chordata; order Testudines; family Testudinidae; genus Chelonoidis; species Chelonoidis abingdonii. Next base: position 195,812,763 of record NC_133769.1, read on the forward strand.
ACCCCCAAGATCCAGACCCCCTGGATCCTAACATAAGGAAAGTAAACTCTTTCCCTCACCAGTGCCTCTCCTAGGCTTTCCCTCCCTGGGTTACCCTGGAAGATACTGTGATCCATACTCCTTGAATCTTAAAACAGAGGCTTCCACCTCTACCCCTCCTCTCTCCCCTCACCCAGAGGCAATACAGATTCAAGCTCCTCCCCTTTCCCCCTCCCTTCTTTCTCTCTGTCCCACCACTTCCCTGGTAAGTACAGACTCAATTCCCTTGAGCCTCAACTGGGGAAAAAATCAAACAGGTCTTAAAAAGCAAAACTTTTAATAAAAGAAAGAAAAAAAGTAAAAGTTATCTCTGTAATCTAGATGGTAAATATTACAGGGTCTTTCAGCTTATAGACAATAGAGAAAAAGCTTTCTCCAGCAGAAATACAATTTAAAATACTTTCAGCCAAATACACATTAAAACTCTACCAGCAGATACACAGTTGCAAATACAAAAACAATCAAAAGACTATAACTACCTTTCTACTCAATACTTACTATTCTGAATATATAAGAGACTGTAGCAGGGAGACTGCCAGAAACCTGGTTGCACCTCTAGTTCCTTCCAGGGCTCAGAGAGAACAAAGCAAACCCCAAAACCCACAAAAAAAAGGCTTCCCTCCATCGAGATTTGAAAGTATCTTGTTTCCTGATTGGTCCTCTGGTCAGGTGTTGCAGATCACTGTTTGTTAACCCTTTACAGGTGAAATAGACATTAACCCTTAGCTATCTGTTTATGACAACCTGCCTCTGGAAATTTCCACTACATGCATCTGACGAAGTGGGTATTCACCCATGAAAGCTCATACGTCTGTTGGTCTATAAGGTGCCACAGAACTCTTTGCAGCAGTGTCAGATAAGTAGATCTGAAGTATGGTGTCTTCTGTCTACTATTCTTGATCTCATTGTCCTGTGTGCTGAATGTAAATGCTGTCTCACGTGATGATGGAGCAGGTGAATGAAGGTAAGTTAAGGGAACCTTGGTACGTGTTACTGGTTCACCTCAAATCCTATTCTCTCAGGGCTATAGCTAATAACAAGGCTGATATACTGTGGGAGGGCTCCTATGCCTCACTGGAATTACCTGCTTTTACAATATCCAGAGGCACACGCGCCCCTCAGAGGGTGGACACTCCCTTACATATGTTTCCTGTTGCTAGGCAGATCCTAATGCCCCGAGACACTACCTTTCAGACATGCCAAACCCATGAAAAAAATGCAGAAATCAGGCTTGTTTGGGGCTTAATTGGCTTGTGAGTTGCTTGTGGGCTAGTTTTTGGCTTGTAGCTTGTAGCTTGTTTGGCTTGTACCTTGTTGTGGGGGGTGGGGTAGAGTCAAAGGGGTGAGGAGAGAGTCAGGGGTGCACAGCAGGCACACCATAGTCCCATACTGTGCTCCGGGGGGATCTAGTCCCATGGAGTGTTGGGGTTCTTAGGAATTGGCTTGTTTTAGACTTGTTTTAAAATGATATTAGCTTGACTTTTGGCTTATTGTGAAAGCTGGGGTGCTTATTTACTGAGTGAAAGTTGGCAACTGGCTACCTTTCTGCCTTTTCCTTGCTTTGGCACCAAACTATAAAAGAGCATCAAAAAGTTGAAGGAAAAGGGGTGCCAAGATGGAGCACAGGTTAGCCTTTTACCAATCCAAAATGGTGACTCTATACACTTAATAAAAAACCTTTTTTTACCCCACAGGAAATGCACTGTTGAAAGCAGGGGTAATCAGGAGCAGTTTATGTTATAGAAGTGCGAACCTAAGAAATCCTGGCTTCTTCACTGTGTGTATCACTAGTTTGCTTGGCTTAACAGAGGAACAACAGGGGAATTTTTTAAAATGGTTATCAATCAGGATGGCAATAGTGGGCAGCTGGCAGGGGAGCAGTGCTTGTGGTATGCCTTACTGCAGTGCTGTTTTATTGATTATTATATATTCATGTATTTGAAATATGCACGCTTTTCTTCCTGATCTGTGCCTGTGGTTGTCTGCTACGTCCAGGAGTGGAAAGCAGTGCCATCTCAAAGCCCAAGCTGGAATGTGTTGGTGATGGAAATTGAGCCTCAGACAATTAAAACTTTTTTATTTTAATTATTTTTCCATCAAAGAATATAATGTATTTAGATGAGGTGGCTCAGAGAGAGAAGTTCTGAGTTTTTACATCTGCTCTACCAATGACCTGATGAGTGTATACAGACAAGTTGCTAACATCATTGCATTTGTCTGGCCTGACTGAAAATTTTCCATCAACACAAACACAAACAAAAAGTGTCTGACTGAAGAAAATTTCATTTTTTCCACGAAAAGCCAAACATTTGAAAATTTTCAATTTGAAAATGCTGCTTCAGTGCCTCGTAGGAGTTGTATTTTCGGTGTCTGAAGTCTCTATTGTGTTCTATAGGCTGGATGCCCCAGCTGGATTATCTCTCCCATGATACAGAGCGGTGGCTTAGCCACGAGAAAAGCATAGTTCATCATGAGTGACTAGTCCAACAGGGGAACCCAGCACATAGTATAGAATGCAGCATCCAAACTATAAGGCACGATTTACAAATTGACATTTTTGGCTTTCAGATGAAAGTTTGCGGATGGATTTTTTTCTGAGAATTTGTGATTTTATGTAGGAAAAGAAACCCTTTCAGTTTATTAATCTGAAAAAATAGGTTCAGTAATGCTTCGTGAGCTCACAGGGAGTACCATGAGGCTGAATTAATATTCATAAAGTCCTTTGTCGTCCTCAGCTGAAAGGTGGTATACAAGTGCAAATTAATTATTTTAAAGTATTTTCTGTTGAATAAATTTGGGTGAAAGGACTAAGCTGAAAAAAAATCCCTTTTTAGAAGATATGGGGGAAAATTCTAGCTTATTCTAAGAAACAAAGCATTTTCTGTGCCCGTTTAACATGAAAATCCTTCTTATTGTAATTCTTCCAGTAATCACTCTAATTTGGAATAATTGATTTTGCTATTTTGAAAAATCTGAAATGAGTCAGTCTTGTTACAAATCAGTTAGTGGGAGAGTGCACTTAGTTATGTGATTGAACACGTCATGAATTTTTCAGCTAGATTTAGAACACAGAGCAGCTCGTTCAGAGTTACTGTATTGCAATCTTTCAGGTCACTGATCTACAAACTGGAAATTTTTAAGTGTCAAGAATTGGAGTTTGAGTAACTTCCTAATTATCTACAGCTATTTACCAGTGCAGTGACAGACATGATCTGTGTTCTGACCATATTAAGTAGTTCTGTGAAGGAAAGACTTGACACCAAGTTGTAGAAATCCGAGGAGGCAAAAGCTGCTTTTCTGAGTTCACCTGCCTCTTTTATTATCTAAGAATACACATGCGCAAATGCACAGCACAATTCAAAATTTCCTACAAAAATCTTCCATCACGAGC
>NC_133769.1:195817295-195966240 GCF_003597395.2 Chelonoidis abingdonii
GAGAACTGCAGAAGAGGGAAACTACAAACACTGCCAGGTGCAGACGAGCGCCCCTATGTGAAAGCAAGGGGAGAGGATGGAGGAAGGCAATTCCTGCGATAAGCAAGCGGGTGGCAGCTTGCAAGCAAGAACAAATGCCCCAGTTAAAGGGGCACCCGGCCTGTGGGCCCGGGGTCATTCCTACATCCCCCCCTCTTTCATTCTATAACTTGCGGGTCACGCGTACCCACGCACTGTTCTCAAAGACGTGCCACGTTGTCAGCGACAGCCTTTGCTTTTCGCCGTTGAGGACAAGTAGCTATACCCAGCATTGATATAGGAAGGAAGCACTGAATAAAAACAGCAACAGCTCACAGTCCAGCAAGCCTAATTATTCAATATCCAAAGGCTGTTCTCAGCCAAATTAAATCAGGTAGCACCAAAGCACTGGACGGCATCAGGTGATTTTCAGGTCGCTGCCGGCGCCTGGTCAGGGCGCGGTCTCTGAGTCCCTCCCCCAATGTCAGTTGGAGTATCGGATCGGATTGTTCAGGCCTGGTGCCACGCCATGCCTCCATGCTTGGTTTCACGCACCGTGCTGGTACCCACACTGGACCTGTATCAGTGAAAAAGCATGACCTCGTCCCCAATTATAAGCGGGCACTGGCCCTTCCACTCAGGTCTTGGCAGCTTCGATATATACCAGGTTCATTCCATGGGCACTGAAGCTTTTAAATGGCAATCTGCAGGGCAGTAAGAATCTGAATTCAGGTTAAATAATTTAAAGTAAATAACAAAATTATTAATTTCTGCTGTACCTCCCTTACGGTTCTAGTATTTTCCCTTGTTTTAATTTTTTTTCCAAAGTGTCTTGAGGAGCGGTTAGCCCGATTCCACAATGCCTGGGCCAGTAGAATATAGGGATACCATGTGACAATTGATTGCCATTAGAACAAAATCTGAAAAATTGTCAAAAACATAAGCAGGAGCATTATCAGTTTTCAATTTCTTCGGCTCCCCATGACGCAATTTACAGTTGCAGAACGTGATTGCTACCTGGGTCGCCGTTCACCGCACTGGTTTGCGTAGCCAAATATTAATTCCTGAAAAGGTATCAACAAATTAAATGAACATGATTACAGGCTTTAAAAAGGTAACCATTTTGAACGGAATCCAATCTGCCACAGACTGGTTACCTCATGTCTCCATGGGATTACCCGTGAGGCGACAGGCAAACGGAATCATGGCATACAGTGAGTGGCAAGACCGGACAATTGCTGAGCTTGAAAAGCGTGAATTATAACTGCTAGCCAAAACCTTAGCAGATTGATTGATAAGGCTGATGACTATACCAACTATGGATCTAGAAAAGGAATCATTCCGCTGTTAGTGTTAGTTGATGCTGAATTCAGCATAACATTGCCTTGGGTGAGCATGTCTGGCAGAGCGGTGTGGCTTCTGACATGACAGACAAACACAAATGATGGCTTGAGATAATAAGTATTGCAAGGTAAGGACAGAGACAACAATCAGCATCCAATGAGGGATTAATAAGGAATGTGGAAGGTGAGCCAGCAACTGATAACATAACAGTATCAACTACCAAATTAAATGATTGACACAAAAAAGCCGAAAAGCCAAAACGACTGCTGCCAATCTCTGATCGTTGGGGCTGACTTTGCAGGCAAGGTAAACCGAGTCTGCCATGCATTAGTAATCAGGGTGCTGGTAGGCTACAACCCCACAGGTGGGGAACCATCAGTAAAACTGTAATGGCTTGTAAGGGTACAGGGAAAGCTTGGATTTTGAGTGTAAGTGGAATCTGTTGTACAATTTACTAAACGAGATCCTTAGGGGAATTATATGCAATTTCTCCTACATAATCACAAAAGGCCATTTGCCAAACAAGAGAATGTTGCTGTAAATGGTGAAATTCGTCCCGGGTGATTGGAAGACAGGCCTTAAAAAGATCAAACCCAATTAACTGCAAAGCTCGATGCCGAGCTTTCGAAGCAAAATCGGCCAATGGCTCCATATATGGATATATATTCCGTGGGGGGTCGAAGGCAAATACATCCATTCAATAATATACACAGAAGTTTTTCCTTATCAACATTATAACCCCTTGGGGCTTGGGCAGTCTGTAACAGAGCTAAATTTAAAGACCAAAGCTTGGAGGCCGATCAACAAATACATCGTCTAAGCCACATTCAATTTATCAACAAGCTGTAAAGCCGGAGTAATTTGAATCACATCAGCTGGATGTTTGGTCCTTTCAAAGCTGAAACAAAGGTCGTAACAATTCCGTGGGCAATTTAAAAAAAGGCCCTAATCATTTAGGTGCCCTATAATTTGTTGCAATCCACCAGTGTCAGGGTGTGGGAATTATCACTTCAGGGGCTGCCGGAGAGGCATAAGTGGAAAGCATTGTATGCCCTAAATATAAAAACGATGCTTCCCTTTGAACCTTCTCTGGGGCAACTATAAGGCCAAACAAACGCAAGTTGTTGTTCTAATGCTGTAAAACAAGGTCTCAACAACAACTCTCAGCCAGCAAAATGTCATCCATATAATTGATAAATTTCTAACTCGCGGTGTGTCACGCGAAAATCGCGGCAAAGCCAGATCAACAAATGTTGACATATGCGTTGGTGAATTTAGCATACCCTGGGGCAAAACCTTCCATTGATACCGTTGTGTCGGTTGACATGATTTAGACCGGCACTGTAAATGCAAATTTTTCCCTGTCTGCTTTACAAGGGGAATTGTAAAAAAACAATCCTAAATCAATAAACACACATTTGATAAGAATTAGGAATCAAATTAGGATTTGGGAGACCAAACTGAAGAGGGCCCATGGGCTGAATACATTTGTTAATTTCCCTTAAATCATGCAATAATCTCCACCCTCCTGACTTTTTCTGTATTACAAAACCGGTGTATTCCAGGGGCTAGTGGAATACTCTATATGCCCTGCCTGCAAGCTGCTCTGCAACTAAGGCATGCAAATGTCCAATTTCTCTCTAGGTAGCGGCCACTGCTCCACCCATACAGGATTGTTGATAACCACGTAAGAGGCAACGTGGTTCCATGACTACAAATTTAATTCAATGTGCATAAGTTTCTCCAACAAATCTCTGCCCAAATATTATGGGCAGGTGCATTATAAATGGACATATAGTCGCTACTACCTTCTCTTTGGAGTACTGAAAGCCAGAGAGACTTCGCCTTGCTGCCTGATTCCTCCTACGCCCCACAACTTTTTGTGGCTCAGAGGGCCAGGAAGATGGCCACTCCTGCAGGCGAATGACAGTCACGTCGGCTCTGTGTCAAGAAGCCAAGGAAAACGCGACCATTCACATTTAATGCAACGTAGGCCGGGTGCCAGTGACCGTGGTGGTCAGTCTATCAAGGTAGAACCAGCCGGCATCCCTCTTTCCTGCTGTACCGCTCCAGGAACTGAAATAAGGCACTAAAATGAGCTGAGCAATAGATTGATCCTTGGGCAGGCGTCTGAGGGAGGTTTGTCCAAACTTGCACCTTGATAATCCCTGATAGTCTGCATCAATTACCCCTGGGATTACAAAAAATCCTTTCGACCCGCATGGGATCGTGGGAGTACAAGACCTACATTCCTGCCGGAAGAGGTCCTTAGCCTGTGTTTCAACTACATGCACTTCACCAGGAGAATGGAATCTGTATCTCTCTGCTGCATAATTAAATCCAACCCAGCGCTGCCTGCGTGTAGCAGCTCCTGGCTGATTTACTGGCTTGGCTGCTCCATGGGATCTGATTGCAGAGGGAACGCCCTTTTTATCCCTGGGTCTGGGGGAGAGGCCGTGGGGAGCCTGGGGGGCTGATCCTGCCTCTCTGACCCTCTCTCTCTTCTCCAGCTAAATGGTCAAACAACAGCCCTCAGTTAACATGGGCTGGGATCTGAGCCTGATCTCAGCCATCTGACGAAACTCACTCAGCCAGGTCACATACTGACCAGGATTGAGCAACATTCTCATAAGTAATTTCCAATCATCAGGTACCAGAGCATAACCAGTTCCTAGACCCTCAATAAGTCCCTTAACATAGGTGCTGGTTAACCCAAACTCATTAATGGCCTTACGAATCTCTCTCACACAGAAAGGGTAGTGCAGCCCAGGTGCCAATAACGGTAGGATTACCGTCCACGTCCAAGTCCCTGCAACCCAGGTCACAGCATACAGCCGTCAGGTCAGCTATTCTGAGGCTGGTAAATCAGGGGACGACTTAGCTGCAGCCACCATCTTTTGAATTGCAGTTTGCTGCGGTGCCTTACAGGAAGGTGCCAGTGTCACAGGACTGGCAAAGGTGGCCCTGGGCATTGAGGAACAAAGGGGTATTCCGTGAGAGGCACGGGGCAGGTACAGGGGGTTACCATTAGGCTTAGGAACAGTGCAGAGGGGAGAATAGTAGGCTTAGGACAGGTGCAGAGGGAAGAATAGTAGGCAAGGCTGCTGGAGGTCTACATTCAAGCAACGATTGAGCCTCTGGAGGGGCAAAGTGCTCCACCGCATCCTGCAGAGATGCCAGGACCGCAGCATCGCAATTGGTGCCCTAGGTTCAGCATGCAACGTATAGCCAATTTTTTCCCATCTGATAATCGGAGGTCCCGCCCTCCGATACCAGGACATTGTTCCCTATAAGCTGAAGCATAGAGAAAGCTCTTTAACAAGCATTTATGATGAGCCTTATGGAGCAAATAAGACAAGTCATCCCTATGCCTTAGCTGCGTTGCTGATAGGGAAGCTCCCATACTCACCGGGATCCAAGAGTCGGATGAATGACGCGTCTGTAACCCTTGCCGGAGTGGTGAGCGAAAGCCCTCAGGTCACCGCCTAAGGCCTCTGTTCCAAGTTGCTCGGGCCCCACGTTCAGGCACCAGATGAAGGAAAGACTTGCACACCAAGTTGTAGAATCCGAGGAGGCAAAAGCTGCTGCTGCTTTTCTGAGTTCACCTGCCTCTTTTATTATCTAAGATTACACATGCGCAAATGCACAGCACAATTCAAAATTTCCTACAAAAATCTTCCATCACGAGCTCAAAAGCATAGCAAACTACAAAACATCCCCAGCTGCAAACACAGTAGTCAGTGTGAGAAACTGCAGAAGAGGGAAGCTACAAAACACTGCCAGGTGCAGACGAGGCCGCCTGTGTGAAAGCAAGGGGGAAGGATGGAGGAAGGCCAAATTCCTGCGATAAGCAAGCGGGTGTGCCCAGCTTGCAAGCAAGAATAAAATGCCCCAATTAAAGGGGCACCCAGGCCTGTGGGCCCGGGGTCATTCCTACAGTTCTGTATTGCCTGGGAACATGCTATACAGAGGTACTCTACATCCCAGTTGAGCCACAGAGCGATACTCATTATTGCCGCCATTCACAGAAACATGAAGGAGAAATGGAAAGCAGCTCCATCGTATATATACAGATCCAAAGACCTGAACTCAGAGCTGTGGGCTGGAGTAGAAGCAGAGGTTTAGCTGTGTACCCCTTCCCAAACAGTGGCCACAATTATCAGGAGTGCATGCATCCTTGCACCTGGGTTTCACTGATGGATGTAAAGGTCTGCCTGGGAGGAACTAAGACTAAACCACTAGATTGGGATGTAGTAAGATTCTCTCTCTTTGGCTTCTTTAAATTCAGCACATAAGCCTGTTTTATATGGTGCAAAGTCCTGGAGGAGAAGAAACGTTCTACATTTTAGCAAATGTGATGTGTAAACCTAAAAATCTTCACACGGAGTTCATGAAAATCTTCCCCTCAGTTTGAACAAGCACTCTGAGGTTTAATCATAGGTGCCAACTTTATTTGGGGCCAGTGGGTGCTCGTGACCCCCCGCCCCTGGCCCTGCCCCGACTCTATTCTTTCCCCACCCCGTCCCTGCCTCCATTCCAAACCCTTCCCCAAAGTCCCCACCCCAACTCCACCCCTTCCCTGCCCCTATCGGACCCCTTCCCCAAATCCTCGTCCCAGCCCTGCCTCTTCCCCGAGTGCACCGCACTCCCCCCTTCCCCAGCCGAACGAAACAGCTGTTTTGTAGTGCAAGCACTGGGAGGGAGGGGGAGAAGCAGGACCCAGCAGCGCGCTCACGGAGGAGGTGGAGGCGGAGGAGAGCTGGAGCAGGGGGGCGGGGCAGGGCCATGGGGATCTGCTGGTGGGTGCTCAGCCTATGAGTTTAACTGCTACCTTAATTAGCAGGGTTGTGCTGAAAGTCATATGTGACTATTTTCTGAAAGGTTTCCAGAGCATTCCTTGGTGGTATTTCAGTATTTCCACTTCTGGTCTTTTGACAGTCATCAAGAAGTATTGTATAAATATAGGCAACAATGAAAATTTGCTAATGAAACTTTTTGTACCTCAGTAAAAAGTTTGGTCCAGCTTTGGTTTTAAATTAAGTAAAGATTTTAGTCAGTTTGTATTTTGTTTCTATAATGGGTCACTGTTCCCTACTAACTATGTAATTGTATGCCATGGGGTCTGTAAACTACAAAAATCCTGCATCATCGGGCATCCCAGCGACTAGATACTGGGTTTAAAGAGTCCAAATGAGAGGAGTGGGCATATACTTTGCAAATAAAATCAATTACAGTACTCTTTTCAATGATATGTGATGCCTCCATGGGGAATATCAGTCAAAGAACAAGATACATTTTATGGCTTACTTAAGTAACAAGATCAAGACCTCTGCATTAACACTTTGCACATCACATTCTGCAACACAAAATGCTTTGACTATACAGCACTAAGTGGATAGCTTAGATAATAGAAGGCCAGACTAGCTACTTGCATCATAATCTTTGATTTGTCTCTGCAGTAAAGGAAAGGGTTATTGCTGACTCCTAGAGAAGATTTAAGAAAATAGCTGTCTACCCTGATAGATGAGAAGGAATAGGTTCAGCCTCATAATTAGACTCAGGAGGTGACAGAGGAATCTGTGAGATCGCTGTCCACAGGTTTAAATTAAGAGGAAAAGAAGAACAGCTTGAAGACTAGGGGTCTAAATTGCTGAGACTCAGAAGTATCTGCTTTTCTGAGGCAGATCAAAGTAATTGGAAAAGGGCCTTGTGTAAATTGCCTAAAAGACCAGCCGTTCTTCCACAGAATAAAAGAAAGTTTAAAAACTAAGGGACATTAGATGATGAAGAAAAGCATCTGACTTTCTAATTGTTGTTAATCTTTCTACAATATGAAAAAAAAAAAAGACAAACAAAACAAAAACTTACCAGCTAAATGAAACTCTCTTTGCAGTTAACTGCTTTCCTCAGTCACATTGTCAAGCTTGTGTCAAAAGAGGAGAGAGCTAATGGTAAAAGGGTAAACTTCCATGTCCCATGCCATATTTTCTTGGGCTTATTTGCAGGATTGGGTCCTAAATTAAATGTATGATACACTAAATAGCAATCTCAACGCAAAAGTGCATAGAAATTGTCAGGGAAGTTCACAACCCTAACTTGATGCAGAAACAGAGATGGAATCATTATGGTGGATATAATAATGGAAAATCATCGGAACTGCAATTTTATGGAAGGATCAGGAGATGGATGATAAGGCAACAGAGGACAAAAGTTATGGCAAAAGATGACCAAGGAATGGAACAATGTCTCAGCAGTCTCAACAGTAGGAACAAAGAATGAGAGGGTTTTAGTGGAAACTTACGTGTACAACTATGCTGCAGCTGGAATGAGCTAGCAAGTTTCAAATATGTCCCCAAGTTTCAGACAGACTCATACTCTGATAACTAGTCCATCTCTCCGCTCATGCTATCAGAGGTATAGTTCTATTTTTAGTGTGCTAGCTTGATCAGTAAGCAGAGGTATATCTATGCGAACTGAAAATTGCACCGTGCAAAAAATAAACAAAAGAAATAGTATTTTTCAATTCACGTCATACAAGCCTACCCACTCCTATTTTTTGTTCATCCAACTCTCTAAGACAAACAAGTTTACGTTTATGGGAGATTATGCTGCCCACTTCTTATTCATGTCACCTGAGAGTCAGAACAGGCATTCGCATGGCATAGTTGTAGCTGAGGCTGCAAGGTATTTATGTGCCAGATTTTGTATGCCGCTTCGTGCTTCTTGTAGACTTTAAAATTTTAAATTTTTTTGTTTTTTAATGCAGTTATGTAAAAAAAATCTACATTTGTAAGTTGCACTTTCATGATAAAGAGATTACACTGTAGTACTTGTAGGAAGTGAATTGAAAAATACTATTTCTTTTCTCTTTTTTTACAATGCAAATATTGGTAACAAAAAATAATAATATAAAGTGAGCACTGTACATTGATTAATCACTACTATTTTTTTTAATCTCATGATTAACTGCAATTATTTTTAATCATTTGATAGCCCTAATAACAATTGATTGGAAACTAAAAGTTAAAACCTAACTGCTGGAAATTTATATAGTGCAGAAACACATGGTCTTCCTCCAGGCTGTGGCTCCCAAGTGGACAATGTCTTTACTATAATTTTTTTTATTTATATTATAGTAGCACTTACAGTCCCCATCCAGGTCCAGGATCCCACATAGATGCATTAAACATTAAAAGGAAGTTGCAAGATCCCAACCCCAAAAATTACAAATCCAGGAAATTCAGAGATAAAGTTACACTCAAAGAAATCTAAACATGTAAAGGTATGGAAATGCACATATAGGGTACACAATTGACCTTAACTCTGCCCTGCAGTTACACCATGAGTGGAAAAGCAGAAAAAAGAAATGTTAACACATCTTTAAAAGGCAGTTTTATCTCATCTGGGACTACAAACACTATTGTGCACTGACCATAATTGTATTGTTATTGCATGGTGCGAATAGGATAGAATCCTATCCACTATACCAGGGATCAGCAATCTTTGGCCCGCAGCCTGCTAGGGTAAGCACCCTGGTGGGCCAAGCCAGTTTGTTTACCTGCCGTGTCCACAAGTTCAGCCAATAGCTGCTCCCATTGGCAGCAGTTCGCCACTCCAGGCCAATGGGGCCAGTGGGAAGCGGCACGGGCCTAGGGATGTACTGGCCGCCACCCCCCACTGTCCCCATTGGCCTGGAGCAGCAAACTGCAGCCAGCAGGAGCCGCAATCGGCCGAACCTGAAGATGCGGCAGGTAAACAAAGTGACCCAGCCTGCCAGGGTGCTTACCCTGGGGAGCCATGTGCCAAAGGTTGCCGATCTCTGCACTATACCATGCTGCCCCCCCTTTGTCAATTAGTGAACTGCCCCTCCTTTTAATATTCAAGTATTGTTATATAAAGCTCACAGGAGTCAACAGGTTTGCCTCCTTGGGAGTTAAACTTATCACTCTCCCAAATGATTAGTATTACCTTGGAGGCGGCACTCATTTCCTCCTTATGGTAGTGCTAATGAGAATAAGAACCAAAGGCACAGACCAGATTTCTACTTCAGGAACAAAAGAACAACATTTTTTGTTTAGATACACAGTGTGTGTTTACCTTTCACAAGTCGTGGCTGAAAATGTTCCCTGATTAAGGCCACTAACTCATGTAAAAATGTTTGCTTACTCTGGGTCTCCTCAAGTTTATTCCTTGCAGGGAATCCACCAAAATTATGGACAGACACCAAAACTATGGACAGGCAGTAAACAGTTCTATTTGTAGCCTGTATTTTGCCCCCGAACTATCTTTCTTCATGATAGAGATATTACATTCCCCCCAACAGAGAGAAAAGTTCTCTAATATCATTCAGTGATACAGGGATATCAGGTGATGCCTCACTCCCATTAGACTGAATGGTTCTTTTTCTTGATTCATCAATAAGCAAAGTAGGTGTCAGCAAGCTGTGCACTTAGTAGCAGAAAGAAAAGCTAGCCCAAGATCTATGAAATCATTGAAATGCATGAAAATATTTGCTATTGGGGAAGGGGAAAAGATGATTTCGTTATGATGATAAAAGAATATTGCAATATTATCAAACAGAAGCAGTGTTTTCTGTTGACTTTTCAGATGGAAGTAATTTTCCAATAAAGATGAGCCAAACATCTGTGAACATTCTTTTTGTACTGACTTTGCTCCAAAGGGATTTTTAAAGTTTTATATGAACTATTACAGAGATAAGGGCTAGATTAATGCCTGGTGTCTCATTCATAGGCAATGAAAAAATTACTTAGTATGTGCAAAGAAATATAATCTACCCTGAAGGAAAAAAAGGTTGGGTAACATACATTAAGAACATAACAGTGTGAGTCTAATGTATACGCATAAAAGACTTTGGATTTATTGAAATCCTATTATCTTGTGCCTCTTTTATTGTAAAACGATAATTAATGACAAATATAGTGTTAAAACAAATCAGCTTTTGCAAGTTAAAGGGATAATGTCAACTCTGCTTTATAGTCTATTTCCTCCACTGAAAAGCTCTATAGATATTAGTATGGATTAAACAAATAGGGTTGAATAGAAATATATATTGAGTTTAATAGATTGACACAGAATTATTTGCCTGCAATAGAATCCTCCAGACTGTTTTAACAATACTCTAAAAGTATTATTTTCTATTAAAGGACAAGATTGCCTCTTGTGTTCTGTACCCATATAGAGCAGTAAGAAGGCATAACATGAGGATGTGTAGCAGCAGAGAAGCTTCTGTAGAGTTACTTTTGCTGCTCCCATCTGCATGGGTGGACAGTAGGTAGATAACAGTGAGGGATGGTCAAAGCCTTGGCTTCTTCAGTGCATCAGCCTGCAGAACTGAACAAGCATGGAGAGAGAAGTAATATGCTCCCGAAGCAAAGAAACATTGTGACTCTTGTCATAATTTGTTCTGGGTATGCTTCTGGGCAGCCCTTTAGGGCACGTTCTGAACTCTATATCATCCTTGCATAAATGTTTCTCCTGTTTAATACATTTTTGAATACACACACGCAATACACTGCACACATACAAACACACACATTACATTAAAAAAAGTTAAAAGAAAATTAAGATTGCAAATTCAAACTCTAAAGCCCTATGTACTGAATGAGTCAGGAGTTCTGTGAAAGATATAGTATGTCATGGCAGTATTGCCTCTCTTTTTGTGAGTGACAGGATTGCAGAGGGGGATGGAGCATGAGCAATGATATGAGAAGCTCCAGCCCTCTCCTGAAGTTCAGCCTCATTGGAAGCCAGCAGAGTCTGTCCCTTCTACTTGCTCAGGGTTTCTCAAACAGAGGTCACTGCTTGTATAGGGAAAGTCCCTGGCGGGCCAAGCCAGTGTGTTTAGCTGCCCCGTCCGCAGGTCCAGCCCAGATCACTGCTCTGGGCCAATGAAATGGACATATATACTATGGACACATCCCCTGCAATTATGGTCTTTATAACACAGAAGCTTAAATTCTATGTGCAAAATTCTTTGCTGGTATAAACTGTTTCAGCTTCATTGAAGTCAGAATGTGGTCCTATGTATCATAATATCCAATTCAACTATACATACTTTATTATCCAAGGGTATAGTTTGTTATTACTGCTCATAAGTCATAGCCCAGTTTGATACAAATGTAGCATGTAATCAATATATTTTAAATAAGGAAATGTCATGAATTCTGAACTGAGCTGCTTGCATAAGAAATCATTTTAATCCATTTATGTCATCATAAGTAATTAACATTCTCTGAAACATTTTTTTTTCTTTTTCTAGATTTATCTTAATTACATTGTTTGATACTTATAGCAATTGTTTATACTGATTTTTTGCTTTTCAGGTTCTGGTGCTCTCAATTGTTTCCCAATATGCTGTGCTTTTTGGTTATGTCTTCTCAATTACTTGGACTCCAGACACAAAATATAGACAGCAATTTCAGTACAAATTGCCTTGTTTTCACTTGAGTAAAGTTTTGCTGCCCCCTCTCACCCTGCTCCAATATGAAAAGGCTCAGGCTTGTAAGTCACTAGGAGGCAAAGTATTAATACTGTTCAGATTGCAAAGAAACATATTCATTTGTCAAGGTAGGGAGCAGGAGAGTTAACTGAGTGTTTCTAAAAAGTGTACAGGATTTGTTCCTAGAAGTTTTTGCATGATACTCAAGATTGCTGATATCACTATGTCTACTGTTAGAGTTGATAACACTAGTAGGGAATGAGGTACATTCTCAGTAACAATCCTGTTCATCATTTCACCAGAAGTAGGGACTGACCTGAGAGTCATTAACAGAATGGAGACACAGACTGTTTCTTTCTATATATGTCCAGTACTTTTAACGGGTACCAGATTTCAGCTGGGGTCTCTACACATTACAATAATACAAGAAAATAATAAGGTATGTGTGCTCCTTCCTCTAACTAAATTATGGAATCAGTCAAATCTTTTCTTTAGAATGGCCTGTCCTTTTCCCCCCACTTTACCATGATCCTTCATGATAGTATTGTCATACATTAAACTATTCTTTCAAATTGTATTTTTTTAAACTCAACAAATATTCCTTCTACAAGCTGTTCATTGCATAATCAATTTAGAGGTAAATTTAAAATCCACATCTGCACACATGATAACTACCGCCCTTGGTGGATGGCTGAATGAGCTACTAACAGTGACAGCATAACCCGGGAAGGAGTTCCATTGCAAGAAGAAACCATCAGACCAGGCTGGTTTGGCAGAAGATAAATTTCCTATCTTATGAGGATAGGAGGAGCCAGGACAAGTGGGAGAGAAATTGTTGACAGGAGCAGTGATCTGCTTTGTTTATGTGTATAGTTGACCCTATACCATCCCAGGATCAAACAGAACAATATTCAATTATGTTCAGCCATTGACCAATTATTCTGTCCCATTTACTGGAGGTTTCCTATCTCCAGGAATCCCGCTTTAAAAGCAAAATGTGAAATTCTGCCCCCCCATTGATGTTAATGGGAGTTTGCCATGTACCTCAGTGGGGTCAGTCAAAGCTTTCCTTCTCTTTCAGCCATCTGCAGCTAACTTAAATGCTCTTACATCAAACTGTCTTGCTATATAATCAGAACAAAACCACTGATGAAAAAGTGTAAAAACATTCATATCTATCCTGTAGTCACTGGGAAAAAATATAGGGTATATATTCAAAGTATTTTAGTAATTATATGTTAACATTGTGAATAAACATACAGACTTGTCCTTTCGATCAATCCTGCTGGATTTATTGATGCAGATCCATAATATAACACCTCCTGTAAAGCTGCTGTGACACTACTAGACCTTTAGTACTGTTGATCACTTACAGGATGCATATAGCAGGATTTATCCGGATGAGATAATCACATATGCTGTTACTAAAACTGGTTTCTGTTCAGAGTGTGGCTATTTTTTCCAACTACTACCAGATTATGCTTCAAAAATGCTTATTTGTGCTAACAGAATAGCAGGTAGTTCAGGGTTCCATTGTACTAGGTACTAACATTAAACAGACCATGCCACAAACAGCTTGCAAGCTATGTAGACAATACAGAGTGGGACAGAAAGAGAAGTCATACAGGTGAAGAGATTTGTCCAAGGTCACACAGCAGGCCTGAGGCAAAGCTGAGACTAAAACACAAGTCTCCTGATTCCCAGTCCAGAGCCTTATCCACTAGGGCATGCTGCTTCCTCTTACACATCAAAAACATGTTTGTTTGTGCATTGGGAAGGATGTAGGGATCCAGATTTATTGCTTAGCTTGTACTGTGCATGCTCAATAACACTGCCCCCCAAATATCAGCACACAACAGTTGCCTTCGTAAGGATCTCTATTATTCGAGCAATGACTTAAATATCTACCCTTTTAAAAAGTGGGAGAGTAAGTTTGTAGTGGAATGTGAGAGTTTGAAATGTAAGAATATTCTTTTATTGCATAGTATGACATGGAAGAAAAAAATGGCACAGGACAAATCTCCATGGCATCTTTATGATGGTGAGCCACAGCAGCATTTAACTAGCTGAAATGCATGCTAAGCTTTTTGATCTTATTTTATCACATACAATTTTATTTGCAAGTGAGAAGAAGCACTGCAGGGGAAGTGAAAGTGCTTCTTCAATATGTAGAGAAATTAAAGCAGTAGAGGAAAGGCAGCTAGCAGTGTTCTTTCAGTCAAAAAATACTTAATAGAAGCCAGTACACCAGGGTTTCTCAAACAGGGGTTGTGGCTTGTGTAGGGAAGCCTCTAGAGGGCTGGGCCAGTGTGTTTACTTGCCCTGTCCACAGGTCAGGCTGATCACGGATCCCCCTGGCTGTGGATCACTGCTCCGGGCCAATGGGCCCACGATCAGCCGGACCTGCAAATAGGGCTTGTCATAGTATAATTCCCCACTCTGAACCTTAGCGTCCAAAAGATGGGGTACCAGCATGAATTCCTCTAAGCTCAATTACCAGCTTAGTACTTGTAGCGCTGCCACCAACCAGGAATTCCAGTGCCTAGTACACTCTGGTCCCCCCAAAACCTTGGCCGGGAGCCCCTCGCAGACCATTATCCTCTGGATCTTAATACAGGAAGTAAACCCTCTTCCCCACTGGTTGCCTTCCCCAGGCTTCCCATACCCTGGTGTCACTGTGGAAGATCAACTTGATTCAAACTCTCTGAATCTCCCAAACAGAGAGAAATCAACCTTCCCCCCTCTCTCTCTTCATCCCCCTCCATACTTCTCCTGAGAAGTAGAAAGTACCTATCACAGAGCAGAATTAATCTTTCCTTCCTCTCCCTCTCCGCCCACCAAGCCCTGTGTAAATCAGACCAGTTCTCTTGAGGGCTCATCAGAAACGAAAAAAAACAATCAAGGTTCTTTAAATCAAGAAGAACTTTGAATTAAAAGAGGAGAAAAACAAGAAACATTATTTTCTTGTTAAATTTAAAGATTAAGGAGACAGGGTTTTTCAGCTATAGCACACTGGGTATAGGCCTCGCGCCTAAGTATACAAGACAATTTAATAAATCCTTATTCAGCAAAATACAAACTTGTAACTTCTTCCAGCAAATGGCACAATAAACTCCTCCAGCCAAATGCCACAATTAAAACCTTCCACATTAAGTCACATCTTTTCAAATAAAGAAAACAAACATACACCCAACCGCCTTCACGCACTACTACTATCTATTTTAAACTTATAAGAGCCTGTATCGGAGAGATTGGAGAGAAACCTGGTTGCACGTCTGGTCACTCTCAGAACCCAGAGAGAACAACAACCAAAAACTAACAGCACACACAAAAACTTCCCTCCCTCAAGATTTGAAAGTATCCAGATTGGTCCTCTGGTCAGGTGACAGCCAGACTTACTGAACTTGTTAACCCTTTACAGTCAAAAGAAATATAAAGTTCTTCTGTTTTATTAACTCTTACTAACTGTTTATGACAGGGCTGGTAAACACACCAGCCCAGCCCGCCAGGCGCTTTCCCTACACAAGCGGCGACCCCGTTTGAGAAACCCTGCATTACTCAGTTACAACTTTTTCTGACTGTGTAACAGGTGTAAGGTCCTGATCCAAAACTCATTGAGGTCAATGGGAGTCTTGTCATTGATTTTGATTGGCTTTGGATCAAGCCCTCAATGTTGTTTACTTTCTCTGATTTGTTCATGATTTTAATTCATTTCAGTGATACACATTGCAGCACTCTTACAGTAGCATACACTATTTGGAGTATCTTTATACTGAATTTTAAAATTTCAAACTAACAAGGAAGAACCAAGAGAAGACTAACTCCTAACTGCACTAGCAACATAATGTAAGTACTGCTGTTGTATCACGATTCAACAGAAAGAAAATAATGGTATTAAAAAATTGTCTTATCAAATTTATGGGAGTGAAAATGTATTATATGACTCATTTATAGCAACACATCACCCATTAAAAAGTTTCCTTTTCTTTTTTTCTTTCAACGTTAGTCATGGTATATGTAAGCGGCATATTAGAACTTTTTAAAAAATGAATTGAACTATAGAGAAGTCACCTAAAATAATTTTAAAGGATTTTTTTTAATCTACAGTTTATTCATTGAACTGCCTATGCTTAAATTCAGCCTTAAGCTTTCTGATTCCTATGCTATTACTTTATGAAGGCCGATAAATAAAAGAGAGAGGAGCAAATATTTGGAGGGCTTATATGAGACAATAAAAAATGTATTTCACAAAATTGAAGTTTTCCAGGGAACATTTTTTATTTTGCTGTAGTTCTTCAATTTTGTGTCAGGAAATTGAGATGAAATATTCCATTTCAGATAGTACTGAATCACAATGTTTCAGTTTGGGTCAGTTTGACATTCAGTTATATCTATATAAGCAGTTGTGAATTGGGCTGCTTCCCGGAGCAGTCAACGTTGTCTGGGGTTCTCTGCTCAGTGTGTCTCTCTTGATCCCTAATTTTAACTCTGACTTAATTCCCATCCCCGTTTTTGCATTGGTGACTGCACTGTAGTCAGGTACCTCATACTCTCCCTTGTCTCCTAAGAGCCTGGTTCCTTGACTGGATTACATCTCCTATGATGCACTGCAGTTTCCCCTCATGGGAGTCTCATGACCACAATGTGGCTGGTGATTCCAGCCCATAGAGAAGAATGGGGGCACAAGACAACTAAACTGCAGCTCCCATGAGGCACTATGACAGCTCATGTGAATGAAGTTCAATGTTGAACTGACCAGAAATTAAATGAAAGTTTTTCTAAACTTTTAATTCAATAAATAAATAAATAGATATTTTGACTTCTTATTCTGATTCAGAAAAGAAACTAGTGTTGAAATATCATCCTTTCCCCACACTAACTATACTGGTTTGTCACTTAAGTGACAAAACTACCACTCGAATTTACATAGATTTTGACTATTCTGAAAAACAATGCAATTTACAGAATTAAAATCTGCTACAATTACTATTTACAGAAAATGTTAAAAATAATTACTTGATAAAATCAAAATACTATTTCTTAAATTCTCTAACAAAGCTATTTTTTAAGGGGAGAACCAAATTAGATAAGAAAGCCACTTCTCTCTCACTCGGTCTGATTTTTGGAATCAGGCTTTTCTCTGGATTGATAATTCATGTTTGGCAAAAAGATTTTTTTCCCCAAGAATCAGACAAGCACAGACAATGGTGAAGGGGTTTATTTATGGTACTGGGAAGATTGACAAGCAGCTTCGAAAATATGGTGCCATAGTGGCCAGTTATATAATTTTTTTATTAATTAATTTGCATTTATTTGTATATATGAAGACAGACATGGTTAAAAGTCAAGAAAGAACCCTGAACAAAAATAAAAATAAGAACAGTATATACATATAGAGGTTATCCTAATTGCATTAAAAATTATGACTACCTTGTGGGGAAAGGAGGCAGGGGGGTAGGGATGAGTGCTTACAGACATCCAGTGGGTTGTGAAGGGAGGGTTAGCATTGTTCTAAAAACTGACTTACTGGGGAGGGGGCAGGACATTGACCATATAAGCTTATCAGTTGTTTATAGTTGTCAGTGTCCTTGCTTCTCAGCGGTTTCGATCCTTTTTCTTGACTTCATTAAGCATATTTCATATCCAGATCTTTCCCAGGTCTGGAACCAGAAGTGCCAAAAACAGAAGTTCCAGAAAATTAATGAGAAATCCATTTTCAAAAGACTTTCAAGGCTACAATCTGTGGCCTGATGAGAACTATGGGACTAGATGTAGACATAGTTCATCGTGTGAGTAACTTTACTCATGTAAGTAATCTCACAAAAATCAAATGGGACTACTCACTTGTGTTTGAGTTGTTAAAGTCAGAGCATAAAACTCCCAGATATCCAGCTCTTAGGGAGGACCAGGAAGGAAGATTGAAAGAAGTTGGTAACACCAAGTTGAGTGTATTCATTGTTGATCTCTGTTCCTACAACAGATGGCTAAATCAAGTTCTTACCATTTTAGGAAGCAGTCCAAATTAAAGATTTGCAAACCCCTACAAATTGGGGCATTCAGACATTTAACATATTTCTATCTTGTCTTTTTGTTGCCAAGAGTTACATACAATACGTATGTTGGTACATATTCTTCAAAAATTAAAGTTTGCAAACAAAAATGAGTGTGTTGACATTTTTGCATACTTTAAGCACCTGGGGATTTAGCAGTAGTAAGTATCAAAATAGTGGACAAAAAGGAAAATTGGTCATTTCATATAATTAATTGACCATTTTGCTTTTAATCTGTATGCAGATTAGATGTAATTTCCATATTAAAATTCATAGTGGGAGTTTAATATTTAACCTATTTTTATAATGTACTGTATTCTGAAAATTTACCTTTTTGAATGGCAGAAGAACTGTCAGAGATCAGAGAACACGATGAATTTATCAAGAAGTAAATTTAGCTCACTGTTTAGAATATAGATTGAGATCTTACTGCACTTTCCCAGCTCCAATTTCTTGCCTCAGAAATTCACTTCCTTATAGAAATAATGCATTAGCACAAATGTAGTTTTGGTTTTTACAAGAGCTCAAATTCCATTACTCTAATATTATGAGAAATTAATTTTAGAAATTTAGCTATCTTTTCCTTATACTGTTGAGAAAGTATTCTACTTTGATTACTGGCAATATTGTCCTTAAATTAAACATTATGGAAATGCTTAGAATAAAATTAGTTTACTCTACTTGATGCATGTTAGCGAAAGACAAAAAATGATGTTACTATACTAACTTTGACAATCATAAAACAGCACTACAACTGATTTAAATGCTTTGCTAAAAATCACATGCTTTTATTTGTAGTAAGCTACCTCTTAACTTATTTATTTTCAGCTAGTGCTTTATTTTTTTATTCCATAAAACTAGATGAGTTAAGTTAAAAGTTACTAGAGATTTGTGATGAACATTAAAAAAAAAAAGTGCATGGCCTGCAGCTTAATCTTGCATTCACTGAGCAACCAAAACCTCCCATTAAATTCTACAGGAGTTTTGGCACGCAAAAAATGTGGGGACAAACTTGTGATACAGGCATAGCAGACATCCTTAAACTTGTGATACAGGCATAGCAGACATCCTTAAACAAATAAGCACCACACAAAATGAACTGTTTTCTCATTCAAATTTTTCCAACAATACTATACAATACAAACAGATCACTTGTCCTGCAAACATTGCCCAGTTCAGCAGATCCTAAAATCCATAAAGATATCAGGAACAGCCTCTTTAGCCCAGTAGGGTTTCCTCTTTCTTTAAAGAAGCCCATTGATTAGACTCTGGTTATGAAGTAAAAATCAAACATAGAAGTGCAATATGGTCCCTTGCTGTCAGGAAAAAAGGAGATAAATAGCGACAAAACTAAACAAAAAAAAAAAAATCACCAAACCAGAATATATTTCTCTTAATCCAGGAACAAAGCAACCAAGAGCTAATTAGTAATATTTGGAATTTTCTGTTATTGAGCTAGCACCAAGTGGCTATTGTTTAGACTTCAACCCAACCCTTTTTCTATCTAAGGTTGAAAGAAGTTCTAGCCCTCCCACTTTAAAGAAGCAGTGACTTCTCCTCTGATGCCTCTGATTTCTGCTTCAGCTGGAGGGCCTTTTCTCTAGGACTGGCAGCTTTTACAGGGCGTGGTGCCCTTCCTGTCCCTGACACTATGAACCTCCTTAATTTGAAATGGAAGACGGTAATGCTAGTATAAGGAGAATGTCAAATACATGAAGTCTAGGTACACTGACTGATTTCAGTTTACCTTGGCTGAATATAAGAAGACAGGAAAAGAGGACTAGATTATGCAAAACTGAATAGTTACTTTGTGCATTTAGTAATCATAATTACAATATATAGTGAATATTAGAAAAGCCTCAGGTATTAATAGACTAATAAATCATACTCTCACAAGAAAACTCCATCTTCCATGCTATTACCAGGTTGCTTGATGCAGTCATTCTAGCTGTCCTTCTTTCTTATCAGTATAGATCTTGACAGTATTTGATGGTGTTTCCTGGGTGGACAAACAGTCAGAACCCTGCCTGCCAGGCAGCTTTCAAAATCAGTCCAGTCTGTCACCTTGCCCACTGGGTCCTCAGCATCCCACCTGGCAGCTGCTTGGAACCCCAGGGCTTCTGGAGTCTGCAACCCCAGGGGAGCCAACCAGGTTGACTGTGCCAGGACCCAAGGATTCCAAAGGTTCACAGTTCTGGGGCAGCCAACCCTGCAGATTGTATGAGTCAGGAAGCCTGAGGCTTTCCCTATCATGGAGAATTCTGGAGTTTTGGTGTTTTGTTCTGAACTGTAATGACACCAGATTTTAAAACACTGAAATCCTGTGCAAAATGGAACTATTTTTCTTCATGTAGCGCTAATCATTTCTACTAGTTTGAATACATTATGTCTTACTTTAATATCTATAGGTTCTAGATAGAAATACACCACAAAGCACAGATACTTTCTGGCTTCACGCATTCCTCTTTAATGCCCAAATGTCTATAAACACACATAAGCCCTACACTAAGGCCTTCTGAGATGCCTCAGGAAAGAGAGAACATGCTGCAGAGGAGATGTGCTCTTCCGTGCCAACTTGGCCTGTTCTTCTAGAATTAGCACCCTTTCAGCAGCAGAAGGGGAGAGAAGCACAGAGGCCAGAGCTGGCAATGGGGTGCCTTAACAGCCATCATAACAGAGAGAAAGAGAGAATATATGAGGTAATATTTATATCAAGTGACTAAATATAAGATACATAAGCCCATCAGTGGAAGAACAGATTTTCAGATATGTAACTTATTAATTTTAAGCAGCTAAATGACCATAGTTCTATGCAGACATTGGAATTTTACCCAGACAGTGAATCAAATGTTTCTCTGTACTGAACTCAAATATCTAGCCTTAAAATGACTCCAAACAGTTACTGCACACAATAGAAAATTAAGTACTGGACTCAGGCAACAGAATAAATTCACACATCTGAATTATCACCAGTTGGATAGATCACTTCTTGTACTCCTGTATGCAGCACACCTACAAATGAAGTGCGCTTAAAAATAAAGTCAATGGATGGATTAGTATAATTGCTTGAATTTTGAAAACCTCTGACTAGATGCAGATACATTTGCTCCAAAAGGTAACTGTAGCTCAACATACCTATTCCCTTGCACTTGCATAGGTGCTACACGTTGACTGCTTGGGAAAAAATAAGCAAAGACAGGATTCTTCAGCAAGGGTCATACTCCTGGGTTAAACCTAAGTATGATGGAGTTTCCCATCTTAGCACAAAAAAGTGTACATCAAACCTGATCACGTCTCTGTTTTATTTACCTAGTCAATATATCAGCTAACACCCTGATATGCTAACCTGCAATGCACACAGAGCCTTGAGCTACACTGGTGGAGAGGGAGATCAATCTAAGTTATGCAACTTCAGCTACGTGAATAACGTAGCTGAAGTCAATGAACTTAGATCGACTTACAGTGGTGTCTTTGGGTATGTCTACACTACCCGCTGGATCAGCAAGCAGTGATCGATCCCTCTTCCGTTGACTCCTGTACTTCACCGTCACGAGAGGCACAAGCAGAGTCAACGGGGCAGCAGCAGCAGTTGACTCACCATGGTGAAAACACCACGGTAAGTCAATCTAAGTGCGTCAACTTCAGCTACATTATTCATTTAGCTGAATTTCCATAACTTAGATTGATTCCCCTCCCCCAGTGTACACCAGCGCTTCACCACGGTGAGTCAACTGCTTCTGGTCCCACATTGACTCTACTTCCGCCTCTTGCAGTGATAGAGTATGGGAGTTGATGGGAAAGCGCTTGGGGATCGATTTACCGAGTCTAGACTAGATGCGATAAATCGATCCCTGCTGGATCGATCACTGCTCGCCAACTTGGTGGGTAGTGTAGACATACCCAGAGTGTCACCATCAGCCATCGGCAGCACTACCAGCTGATCCCACTTCAATTTCCCCTTCAAAGCTCATCAAGAGGGATGCCACAACTCATGACAATAATGCCTTGCCCAGACTTGTTTTATTGGCACAAAGTTAATCCCAAAGTCCAAATTAACAGCCAACAAAATTAAGAGCAACAAAAACAAACTCTTCTGCCTCCCCTGACTCCAATTTTAATTCAGTCTCCAAAATCTAACTTAGCCATATGCAGACACTTCACTCCTACTCTAGCTCTGCACAGTCCTTTCCCCACTCTTCTTACAGAATGGTGCCTTCCAGGGCTCTCTCCTGGATGCCAGGATCCCATAAACTGTTAATCCTCAGGGTTCTTTTCTTTCTAGCCCTGAGAAAGAGAAGGAAAGATCAACTCACACTTCCCCTTTTATACCCTTCCCCAGGGAACCTCTCTCTGCTTCCTCTAAAAGCCAGCCTCATACTTTGTAGGGTCCAGGAGTCCTCTGTCCAGCCCCCTTGGGAAACATTTAAACAGACATAGGTGTACTGGGCCTATTCCTTCTTAAAGGGGGTCGATATTGCTGTGACAGGTGCCCCACTTTAAAACAGTCATATGCATTCAATTTCTGTTTAGAGAGGTTTGAAGGTCCACCAATTCAAAACTGCCAAACAACACACTTAGCATAAATTAACCTGTGAACGACAGCCACAAAACTTGCATCAGCCAATTAACATTTGAACCAATGAGTAGCACTGACAAAAAGATTTAGACTCATAGACTCATAGGTCAGAAGGGACCAATATGATTATCTAGTCTGACCTCCTGCACAAAGCAGGCCACAGAACCCTACCCATTCACTTCTATAACAAACCCCTAACCTATGTCCGAGTTATTGAAGTCTTCAGATTGTGGTTTGAAGACCTCAAGCTGCAGAGAATCCACCAGCAAGTGACCCATGCCCCATGCTGCAGAGGAAGGTGAAAAACCTCCAGGGCCCCTGCCAATCTGCCCTGGAGGAAAATTCCTTCCCAACCCCAAATATGGCGATCAGCTAAACCCTGAGCATGTGGGCAAGACTCACCAGCCAGCACTCAGGAAAGAATTCTCTGCAGTAACTCAGATCCCATCCCATCCAACATCCCATCACAGACCATTGGGCAGACTTATCTGCTGATAATCAAGATCAATTGCCCAAAATTAAACTATCCTATCATACCATCCCTTCCATAAACTTATCAAGCTTAGTCTTAAAGCCAGATATGTCTTTTGCCCCCACTACTCCCCTTGGAAGGCTGTTCCAGAACTTCACTCCTCTAATGGTTAGAAACCTTCGTCTAATTTCAAGTCTAAACTTCCTAATGTCCAGTTTGTACCCATTTGTTCTTGTGTCTACATTAGGTACTAAGCTTAAATAATTCCTCTCCCTCCCTAATGTTAATCCCCCTGATATATTTATAAAGAGCAAGCATATCCCCCGCAGCCTTCTTTTGGCTAGGCTAAACAAGCCAAGCTCTTTGAGTCTCCTTTCATAAGGCAGGTTTTCCATTCCTCGGATCATCCTAGTAGCCCGTCTCTGAACCTGTTCCAGTTTGAATTCATCCTTCTTAAACATGGGAGACCAGAACTGCACACAGTATTCCAGATGAGGTCTCACCAGTGCCTTATATAACGGTACTACAACACCTCCTTATCTTTGCTGGAAATACCTCGCCTGATGCATCCTAAACCGCATTTGCTTTTTAACGGCCATATCGCATTGGCGCTCATAGTCATCCTGTGATCAACCAATACTCCAAGGTCCTTCTCCTCCTCTGTTGCTTTCCAACTGATGTGTCCCCATGTATATCTAAAATTCTTATTATTAATCCCTAAGTGCATGACCTTGCACTTTTCACTATTAAATTTCATCCTATTACTATTACTCCAGTTTACAAGGTCATCCAGATCTTCCTGTATGATATCCCGGTCCTTCTCTGTGTTAGCAATACCCCCAGCTTTGTGTCATCCGCAAACTTTATTAGCACATTCCCGCTCTTTGTGCCAAGGTCAGTAATAAAAAGGTTAAATAAGATTGGTCCCAAAACCGATCCTTGAGGAACTCCACTAGTAACCTCCTTCCAGCCTGACAGTTCACCCTTCAGTACGACCCGTTGGAGTCTCCCCTTTAACCAGTTCCTTATCCACCTTACAATTTTCATATTGATCCCCATCTTTTCCAATTTAACTAAATTCCCCATGTGGAACCGTGTCAAATGCCTTACTGAAATCGAGGTAAATTAGATCTACTGCATTTCCTTTGTCTAAATAATCTGTCACCTTCTCAAAGAAGGAGATCAGGTTGGTTTGGCACGATCTACCTTTAGTAAAACCATGTTGTAATTTGTCCCAATTACCATTGACCTCAATGTCCTTAACTACTTTCTCCTTCAAAATTTTTTCCAAGACCTTACATACTACAGATGTCAAACTAACAGGCCTATAGTTACTCGGATCACTTTTTTCCCCTTCTTGAAGATAGGAACTATGTTAGCAATTCTCCAGTCGTACGGTACAACCCCTGAGTTTACCGATTCATTAAAAAATTCTTGCTAATGGGCTTGCAATTTCATGCGCCAGTTCCTTTAATATTCTTGGATGAAGATTGTCTGGGCCCTCCGATTTTGTCCCATTAAGCTGTTCAAGTTTGGCTTCTACCTCAGATGTGTGGTAATATCTACCTCCATATCCTCATTCCCATTTGTCATCCTTCCATCATCCCTAAGCTCCTCATTAGCCTTATTAAAGACTGAGGCAAAGTACTTATTTAGATATTGGGCCATGCCTAGGTTATCCTTAACCTCCATTCCATCCTCAGTGTTTAGCGGTCCCACTTCTTCTTTCTTTGTTTTTCTTCTTATTTATATGGCTATAGAACCTTTTACTATTGGTTTTAATTCCCTTTGCAAGGTCCAACTCTACATGGCTTTTAGCCTTCCTCACTTTATCCCTACATGTTCTGACCTCACTAAGGTAGCTTCCTTGCTAATCCCCTCCCATCTTCCACTCCTTGTAGGCTTTCTGCTTTTTCTTAATCACCTCTCTGAGATGCTTGCTCATCCAGCTTGGTCTACAACTCCTGCCTATGGTTTTTTCCCCTTTCTTGGGATGCAGGCTTCTGATAGTTTCTGCAGCTGCGACTTAAAGTAATTCCAGGCCTCCTCCGCATTTAATCCACAAGTTCTTCAGTCCAATCCACTTCCCTAACTAATTTCCTTAATTCTTTAAAGTTAGCCCTTGAGAAGTCAAAACCCTAGTCCCAGATCTATTTTTGTTTATCCTTCCATCTAGTTTGAACTGAATTAGCTCATGATCACTCGAACCAAGGTTGTCCCCCTACAACCATTTCTTCTATGAGGTCCTCACTACTCACCAAAACCAAATCTAAAATGGCATCCCCTCTTGTTGGTTCTTCAACTACTTGGTGAAGAAATCCATCAGCTATCACATCCAGAAAAATCTGAGCCCTATTATTCTTTACTAGCACTTGTCCTCCAGTCTATATCTGGGAAGTTAAAGTCTCCCATGATCACACATTCCCATTAGTGTTTACTTCATTAAAAACATTAAAGAGGTCTCTATCCATATCCAAATCAGATCCCGGCGGTCTGTAGCACACCCCAAGCACTATCTCAGGGGAGCTCTAGTAGCTTTCTTTCCCAGTGTGATTTTTGCCCAGACAGACTCTGTCTTATCCATTCCATCACTTCTTATTTCTTTACAGTTAACCTCATCATTGATGTACAATGCTACTCCACCACCTTTGCCTTTATTTCTGTCTTTCCTAAACAGCACATAGCCTTCAATACCTGTACTCCAGTCATGACTACTATTCCACCATGTTTCTGTTATCCCTATAATATCCGGTTTCACTTCCTGCACCAGTAGCTCCAGTTCCTCCATTTTGTTACCTAGGCTCCTCGCATTAGTGTACAGACATTTTAATTTTTGCGTTTGGCTTCACTGACATTCTTTACCCTGTTAGCACAGACATTCTACCACCAGCATCACCTGTTAGACTGGTATCTACACTACCCTTCCTCCTTATGTCAATTCTTCCTGGTCCACGGCTGTATCCCCTCTTACTTTGTTTACTTCCCTCTCAAGGTTAAATTCTGGCGTGGAGATCTCCTGGACATCTCCCAACCATCTCCCCAAATTCCTAGTTAAAGCTCTCTTAATCAGTTGTGCGAGCCTCCATCCTAGAAGTCTATTTCCCTCCTTACTCAGGTGAAGTCCATCCTGAGAGAACAGTCTCTGTCCCATGTAAATGCTTCCCAATGACCATACATCCCAAAGCCCTCCTTATAGCACCACTGCCTGAGCCATCTGTTATCGGCCATAATCTTGTCACACCTTTGTTGCCCTTCTCTAGGAACCGGCAGAATCCCACTGAAGATCACCTGAGCCTCGATTTCCTTAAGCGTCTTCCCCAATCTGGCATAGTCTCCCTTGATACATTCCAGCGAGTAATCTAGCCGTATCATTCGTTCCCACATGAAGGACAATCAACGGATTCTTTCCCGCTCCCGCTTAGGATCCTTTTCAGCCTCAGGTCCACATCCTGTATCTTAGCACCCGGCAGACAGCACACCCTTCTGTTCTCCGATCAGCTCTAGTTACAGGCCTGTCTATTCTTCTCAGTAAGGAGTCCCCAATCACGTAGACCTGCCTTTTCCTGGTGACAGTGTGATTCTCTTCCAGGTTATCCCCTGCACCCACTGGCTGCAAGTCTCTCGATTCCTATTCGCCCTTGCAATCCTCCTGGGGCTCCTGGGGCTCATATTTGGTGTTGCCTCCATTGACTCCTCCCCTCCTTCTGCAGGACTAGCTGCTCTTCTCTTTTTCCTTGCCCTCTCTCCTTCAGCGACCACCTGCTGTGCCCCTTCTTCATTTTCCAACTCTGGCAAACCTGTTCCTGAGCTCTATTTCTCCTTCACTGGCCCGTCTTTTTCCTCTGCCTGGTTCTCTTAGTCACATGCTTCCACCGTCCACTTTCCTCACCCAGCAGTCTCCTCCTCAGAATTCTTTGGTCCTGCTTCCATCTGCACATCTGAGCTTATTCCCTTCAGCCCCCTCATGTCTGTGTCCATCATCTGCTCGAACCCCCTTCTAAACTCAACCAGAGTTTCCACCTGCATCTCCAGTCCTCGGATCTTTTCTTCCATCAGCTCTATCAGGCGGCACTTCATGCAGATGTAACCCTTTTCAGGTACCCCCTCCAGGATCATGTACATGCCGCAGCTTCCACATCCAGTCATCCTCATTGTGTCTTTCACTGCTGCCTCTGTATCAGTCATAGCCTTCCCACCTAGTGCCTGGTAGTCTGAGACACACAACACAACACAAACCCCCAACAGGCACCAGAACGCTGGCAGAGCACCACCCACTCCCTTAACTAGCCTGTCAGTTCTTCTGTCTTAGTCTCCCCTGCAACCTCCCCCTGTCAACTTTCTCTGAAACTCCCCTGTTTACAGCTCTGTTTGCTGGCTGCTGTGCCGCTGCAGCTGTCTGTGCTGCTGCCTGACTGGCTGGCTACTTATATAGGACCCCTAAGCTGGTAAGCCCCGCCCCCTAATCAGGGCTCAGCCGCTTTCCCAGCACATGGCCCCTAGCAGCCTCCACACACACACAAACTACACAATACAATCCACAAACTACAAAAACCTGCTCCTCCAACAGAACTCCCTCTGAAACTCCCCTGTTTACAGCTCTGTTTGCTGGCTGTCTGTGCCGCTACCTGGATGGAACAATGATTGTTTGCAGAGATCTTCATAAGTACAACGAGTATTGTACTGAAATCAGTTAAGTTTTCTTCAAACCTTATTGAATTTTGACAAATATGTCAATATAGGTAACTCCTCCACTGCCTATCCCAACTCCAGTTGAAAAAAGGAGGATTGGCATCAGGCTGGCAGCCAGCCATAAAAATTTTCCATAAATCAATCAACACTATGAGTCTTCAAATGAATCAAGAAATGAGTGAGTGGAGGCTGGGATGGTCTGGTCATCTAAAATGTAGTCCTGACAACTATGTGGATAAGAATCCAACAAAGCAAGACTGAAGAAAAAAGGCAAAGGCCATGTGACCCTAAGAGCCCATCAATGCCCACTGCAGAGGACACACTGGTCTGTAACTAATATCAGGCCTGACACTCTCACAACTCAGCCACTGTTGTCATAATATGTATCCAAAAGGTATCTTAAAAAGTCATTGTATGCAAACTGGTGATGCTCTGATCAGGAGTATCAATGTATGATGTATGTATGGGCTGTGTATAAAGAATTGTGAGTGCTGGAAATATGTTCTTAAAATGTGTTTTGGAGGCAGTGCATAAATCAAGCCTACCCTAGACAAAGGAGTGTGGATTTTCCTGTCTGATTTGCTTGATTGCAGGCAGAGGAAAATGAAAGTACCCTTACCTGTAAGGTAAATAAAATCTATATCCCCAGGAAATCTTCCTGGCTCTTAAGGCAAAGACTGGGGGGAAATACAAGGGGAGCAAAAAGATATTCTAGTTATCTTGCACTTAGGGAATGGGACCTTCTGATTCTGTGAAAGTTAGATCCCCTATTCCTGGAGGGCTAGGGTTGTTGGTAACTTGATATAAGTGAGAAAATAGCTCAGGCAAAGAGTGTAACTTGCTAAAAATAAGTTTTAGGCAGTAGAAAATGTGTTTTGTTTTGTTTGTGATCATATCTGTTTGTGTACAGTCTCTGTAGAGGCATCAAACAATTTCTGTGAGGTATCCAGTCCTTTTCATTGGACACTACAGAGAGAAACTCTTGGGAACTCTGGAAATGGGGTTCACTGTTACTTGCAAGGTAAGGACATATTGGTAGAGTCTTGAGGAGTTTGCTGGTGAAGCAGGCAGACTGGTGTGGAGAGTGAACCGACACACAGTCTAATCTCTCACAAAATTCACTCTTGCTGAGGCAGAGGGATAACATAGTGACTTATGGTTCTGGGTTGCTTGAGGAGACAGTCAGGGGCTGACAAGAAGAAGTGGTATGATGTAAAAGGAAGACATGTTAGCATATGGTGTGATAGGGGATATGGTATTGGACTGAGCATTTTGGAGGTACATGACACATGAGTGAACTTCATTTGATGGGATTAACACAAGGAAGAAGGTGATGATGACGGTATGAGTATGTACAGACTGGATCAGATCTTCAGCAGATGTAAAGTGGCATAATCCCATTGACTTCTATGGTGCTGTAGTGATTTATGCCAGCTGAGAATCTGTCCTGCTATGTTCTGCTATGAAAACCTGAGTGAACGGAGGTTTCTTCTGGGAGACCTCCAGTCTGCACAGAGACGTGTATCTACATTATATGGACAGAACCACATTCATCCCCGGTATAACTCCACTGGAATCAATGGATTTTATTACAATGGAGTTACACCAGAGAGGAATTTGACCCATACTTACATAGGCTGGGTACATCATTAACTGGAATTATGAACTGTATTCACACAAAATTTCAAATAAAGTAAGCTGGGTCTGTTTCCAGCATCTATGACACAAATACTAGGGCCAGGTTAAACTGTCCTCATAAAATCACACCAGACATTTATTTTTTGATGTGACTTCATCCTAACAGATACCTAGGCCTACATGCCCACTTCTGTGCTGTTTCATGAGTGAACTAGGGGATTCAACAATATTTCTTCTCCTACAAAGGCTGCATGCGCAATCAATTAATTTTATGTAATGTGTAACTAGGTAAAAGTTACAGTGTAGTCTCTTAGTCTCTAAGCAGTTCTAAGGTGATTATTTGGTCTAGAGATATATAGGGAAAGCATTCAGCAGGGCGTGCGGGGAATGAGAGGCATATCTTCCATAAGTGTTAATGAGAATTGCAAGTCTAAGTGCTTGTGTGCACATCATTGAAAATTCATTCCATAAATTGCTACTTTGTCTCTGGATACAAATTGCTATAACCAGCTGAGCTCTGCATGCACAAATCTGCCCAAATTATATAAGATGCTAATATATCTTTTGAGAGGCTGGAAGAGGCAAGAAAGTTGTACCAGCAGCACATCTTGCATCCATCTTTACAAGACCCCAGAGATCATCAGGTAATTTATTGTCTACCATTTTTCCTAGATCAGTGTAATCACTTTCTATTTAAAGTTTTTTAACATGCATGCTTAAGCATGCACAGGGGGCAAAGGCAGGGTTGCTTTTTTTTTAAAGAGATTTTTAAAAAGCTTTAAGAGTGGTTCCAATACCAGTGAACAGAATGTACTTGCCATTTTATCATCAAAAGATTACGTATTACAATTCAACATTTTGTTGTTTCTATTCCAATACTCACTTTGACACCAGGCATTGCAGGTGTCAACAAGCACCCCGCCAACAACATTTTCAGTATGCTCCACTAATGCCCCAATCCTGTAAGGAGCTTGGTATGGGGAGGCTACTGCTCCCACTTGAATCCCAATGACTTCAGTGGGACTGTGCCTGGGGTCCAGCATCACAGAGCTACTTGAATAATCAGGATCTTCACCTGGGCTTCGTATGGGCTGCCAGTGTATTGGTTAACCTCCAAGACAGATCATAGGACCGCTACTGAGGAAGAGCATAGTTTTCATAGCATGAGGCAATTAAACTATATAGCGGTGGGTGGGTGATTCCCATTTTGACTACAGAGCTAATAGAATGTTGGGAATCATTAGCAAAGGCTGTTGTGAAGGCTAAAACTATAAAAGGGTTAAAAAAAGAACTAGAAAAGTTCGCAGAAGACAGGTACATCAATGGCTATTAGTCAGGATGGGCAAGGATGGTGTCCCTAGCCTCTGTCTGCCAGAAGCTGGAAATGGGTGATGGGGGATGGATCATTTGATGATTACCTGTTCTGTTCATTCCATCTGGGGTATTTGGCATTGTCCACTGTTGGAAGACAGGATACTGGGTTAGATGGACCTTTGGTATGGCCCAGTATGGGTGTGCTTATTGTTAATTAGATAAAATAAGCAATGGCCCAAGCCAAACCCTGGATGCAACCCAAATCTTTTACAAGCTTCTAAAAAGCTTCTAATGTGCCCCTGAAACTTACCACAACTGGGAGTGGAACTATTAAAACACTAGAAAGGATATTTGTTCAATAGCTCCAGTCTACTTGAAGCTAACTACTCGAAGTGTTATGACAGAGACTGTTATCAAGATTTTCAAACTAAAGAGGTTTGGTTTAAACTTCAGTCTGAATGAAACTGAGCCTTCAGAATTTCTGTCTCAGAAGTCATTAGCTGTGATAGTTGGGAATTTTTCAACTAAACTTTAAGTTGGAATATTTTGTTTGGTTGAAACTAAAGCTTTTTTTGCAGGGTAGGATCGGTTTCAAAACAATTTTGAAAAAAAATCTAAACTATCAGACCACTTCATTTACATTTTTTAATAAATATATTTTGGTTTTCCAGTTTAAGTTTTAAAACGAAAAGTCATTCAAAGCTAATTATAGTAAAAAAAAATTAAAAGTTCAAATGGTCAAAATCTAAATGAAGCATTTTAAATGATTAAAATTAAATGTTTCAGTTGATCCAAATCAATGTTTTCCAGATTTTCAGTATGTGAAATTTTGAGATTCTGACTTTTTGTCTCACTTCAGGATGGGAAAAAAAATTGAAATCTAAAAAATGTTGGTGGAATAAAAAAGCCAATTCCTGCCCAGCTTTCATCTTTAGGCCTGTCTATGAGTTCCAGTTTACAAGTCCTTACACAGACTAAATTCCCATTGCTTCCCATGGAATGTCTCCTTGAGTACATATGGGACTGAACATGTGGGACTGAAGGATGGCTTATTTGTTTTGTCTGTTTACAGCATCGTTCAAATCCTCAGCTTGCCCTTCACTCTTCTCTACTCAGAGTTGCTTTTGCATTTCTATGCATTTACTCTTGTCTCTGTGGTTTACTGTAATTGTATTTCCCTAGTAAATAAAGGAAAAAAGCTAGGGTTAATTGTCATGAGTAGGACAACATGGACGTTGAGAGCAATGATTCAGAAGGCTGCTGCAATGTGAACGGCCAAATCACTCCTATAACTTCCACAGGTTCACAAGTCTGAAGGGAAGACATAAGGACAGTTCATCCTCTGCTTTGAATAGTGCATAAACACATTATATGTAGTGTTAATTTGCCCTCTTCCTTGGATTTGGTTTCATGGGTAACTTAAACCTCACCATAAACATAAAGCTCAGTGTAAACATTCTCCTCAAGTTCAGCTCTTAAATCTTGGTTGAAGCTAACAAGATCCAATTGCCAGCCTGAGTCTACATGTTTATGCAGGGGTCTAGCCCCTGAGCTTAACAGAGGCTCAACAAATGAGCCCTGCACAGAAACTGTCACCCCTTTAACTGATGACTTTACCTATAGAAGACCCTTAACTTGAATGTTAACATTTCTCTGAGCTGCTCACTGTAGCTACAAAAAATGCTCAAGGTGATAATTGATATGGACTGGAATATAAGCAAGTGATCATGTAGCGCCAGCTTATATATTAAATTCTGACAGCAAAAAACAAGCATTAATCTTAAGAACAATTTGCATCTTCTCAGAGGAGCAATAAAGTACACCATACATAATGGTGCCTAGGCCAGCAATGAGAAATTCTGCTTAGACAAACAAGATTCCAGTATCTGAGAACATACTGGATAGCTCCTTTGCTTCCTCTGGCTACACCTTCCAGAGCAGAATTTGGCCAACCACAGACCTCTACATGGTGGGGTTTTTTTGTTTTTTTATTTGTAATTAGGCATTCACAAGCTAGATTATGACTCACCCCAGAGCAGATCCAAAAAAGGAGGGAAAGGACTCAAGAAGCACAAAGATTCCACACAGCTATCCTGCTGTTGATGCTAGTGTCACCAAAGGAGCAGGCTAATGATCACATAACATCTCTATGAGCCATCAGAGCTGGCTGACTACAGAGGTGATTAGGTAGTGTAGTTCTTCAAGCATATTCACGTTCCCTATGTGCTCCTTCAAATCTAGGAGACATTGTGATTACGCCAGGTACAATGCCACTGGGAGCTCCCACCAAGGGGCTGCAGCTCTCTAGTTACTTCTACATGGGAAAAAATGCAACAGCAAGAGATACTGCTGGTTATACTAACTTAAGCACAAAATATAGAAGAATTATTGTAGGTTAGTGGGTTTGGCCTGCAGTCTATTTCTGTGGTTTGCTTTTGTACAGGATTCTGTTGCTGCCATTGCATAGACTGAGCTTTGCAGCCCCTGGGACTGATAACAAACAATATGAGATGTGCTAAGAAAAATCAATATGCAGTTTGCCTAGAGAAGTATTCCAGAGGCAACATACGGTTATTGTACTTTGAAATATCTTTATAATAATAAAAAAAAACCATACCTCTCTTAAACCACAGGGTATTGGAAATACCCTTGGCAGCAAAGGCTTTAAGAAGTAGATAAAAGCAAACTGTTTCTCACTGTTGACCTATAGTAACAGCCTTTGAACAGTTTGGTGTCACTTTATATTATATCAAGGCATCAAATCCTGAGAAATGCGGAGCACCTGCACCTGCTATTGCCTTCAAAAAGGAGTTGCAAGTGGTGTTCAGAATCGCTCAGAATTTAATAGTAGTTAATTGCTACAATAAAAATGTATTGAATTTTGTGTTTTGGTTAACAGCTTATGCAGATATTAAGAGGTATGAGAAAGCATGAAAGGCAGAGAAATAAAGAGATGGTTTTATGATTAACTAACTTACTTCTTAAGGTGTCTTCCAGAATCTAAGACAGTTTCTGATGTATTACCTTCCCCCTGTTGCTTATAAAAATAAATTCATTGAGCAATAACCATATTGAATGTAATGCTACTGGTTTGCAAAGACTATTGATATTACCAGGGCTGTACCATAAAGATTTTGATTTACTTAGGCATTCAAATGTAATTTCCAGCATATAGATAGTCTTTTAAAAAAATAAGTCAAATAAATCATTTTTTGAGAAATATTAGTAATCATTTTCCCTATAGAGTTTTAACAAATAAATTTCTTGTTGTAAGATTAGGTTCCAGTTATGCTTTGGAGAGACCCCTCCAGCATCTTCACTTCTATGTGCAGATCTCCCACTATATGCATCTGTGAAGTATATGTGGGGGGGGGGGGGGATCAGCTGTTGCAGCACAGCCCTTCCTGGATTGGAACACTGGCACTGAGCCTCTTTGAATATTAGGGAAGTTCAAATCTGGACATCTCTAATCCAAACCAATTAATCCATGTACAGATTTAATCCAAAATTCAGAAGCAATGCTCTGAGAAATGTAGCAGAAAAAATGAGTTTTAATCTGCCTCTTGACTTTGTAATCTTAATCATTTCTATTAAATTTAAAATTCATTTGCAATAGAACAGTTATCTGGTCCATATTTGTGCCAGATCCTGCCATCCTTAGTCATATTGCATAGTTCCTTTCTCTTCAAGTAAGGATTGCACTGAGTAAGTGTTGCAGGATGTTGTCCTTTTATAGCAAAAGTGAGATGGTTTCAACCTATTAGAATGTTTTGGTCTATGAAATTGTTTTCTCTTGTTTCCAATAGATGCAGTTGTATAGATCATGTACATCTAAAATATAATATTCTCTAATCTAATTCCCAGTAGCAAAAACCAATAAGTACCCACAGCAGGATAACCTGAGCCTTTTTTCATGTATATTCCCAAAGCAGAAAAGCCCTAAGTCAGCAGAACAATATTTCAATAAAAAAGGTCTCCAGGGAAGAATTTCTAATATACTAGGAACTAAGAAGCAAGCTGTGTTGGAACTCTCTTGGGGTGGAACAGAATTGTGCTTATCCTGAGTTGAAGATGTGTGCTCACTGAATAGTGAACACACATCTTCATTTCAGCTGATGGCACTGTGTCAGATCAAAGAACTATGCTCAGTACAGCCAGTTCAATGTACCTGGAGCTTCATCGTATAACTCCACAACTATTTATAACTTTTTATATCTATGGCACGCAAAAGTAGGAAGCATGGCTATATAAAAAACATATGAAGAGAGGCATGGGAAATGTTGTATAGAGATGTCCTATTTTTTCAAAATTAATTTGGAAAATGTCTTAGATAATGCATTAGTTTCTCTAACATAACTAAAAGGAGGAGAGTGAACTGGATGTAATGGCTTCTACTTTAATGGACACACTTCAATGTGATAATCTTGCAGGACTGTGAGGAATTGGGGGGTTCAGCTGGTACCCCTTCTGAATTGGGGATGATTTAATGAAATTGTATCATGAAATTACTATGTCATGGAAAGCCTGTATGTATGTGGCTTCACCATGAATTAGCAGGGTTGTATCATGTCAGGTCAGAGACAATGGTTAGTGAGCAGACTCAATGTTTGTGTATTCAAAGTAAAATACCTTGAGAAAATGGATTTGCTCTACCTGGGAGAAACCCCTTTTTCCTCCTGTCTTAAGGGAGGGGGTTTGAAGGTAATGGAAAGTTACCAGGAGGAGAACAAAACAGCAGGTGATCCCAGCAGGAGTCTACACAGGAACTCACAGGAGGGAACTGTGGAGAAAGCCATTTTGCACCACATTAAAATGTAGGGGCCAGGTAGGCCAAAGGGGCAGAGAAGGCTGCCTCCTTGCCTGAACACAGGTGATTGCCCCAAAGGTCTCTTCAGGGAAAGGTGAGCTAGTGAGGGACATGGCACTTAGAATGTTTTATTGTTTTGTATGATCTCCAGTCTCTGTGCTTTACATGATGAAATAAAAAGACCATAAAGATGTCAAAAGACAAACTTTGCACAGTCTGACTGCTTCATAACTGTTTGCCCAGAGAGACAGTAGGACTCTATACCAGAAACTTCAGGCATTTGGATGGACTTCTGGGAGAGCGGTGCATTTATGCACTGGGGAGTTGAAGGGTCAGCACTGTGTCCACAGGGGCTAGGTGGGTGGACAGCATGTTCCAACTCTTTGAGTGGTGCCAGATAGAAAGTCTGAATCCTGAGAGTGTGTCTAGGAATCTGGAGATTGGGTCAGCTGATGGACTTCATTCAGGCTTCAGAAACTTGAAACATCTTGTGAACCCAGATCACAGAGGCTGGATTCCCCTCACAGCAGTCCTAGTAGGTGATCAGGAAGGGATGCTTGCTAGGATCTGTGACAGGGATCCCAAGCTGGGTGAAGATGACTATCTGCAGCTCTGTCTATCTTGAAAGCTTGTTTCTCTCACCAATAGAGGTTGGTTCAATACAAAATATTATCTCACTCATCTTGTCTCTCAAATACAAGATCAAACACATAGATGCCACCATCAGAGGAGGAACCAAAGAATAAGCATGATATTGATATTTAGGGATAAATAGCTCTGAAAAGTGTTTGCAAGTGAATTCTCTCCCTGCCCCCAAAAGGAATGAGAAGACAAGAAGGATTGTCCTTGTCTTATGCTACTTCAGAGATTTCTGTACAGTACCATTTTAGTAGGGGTGGTGAGTTAATTACCAATGACAATGTTTGTTTACTGCCAAAGGCAAACCTTTCACAGGTACTACACTTAGACTTCTAGTCAGCAGAAATGATGCAAATTTCCCCAGATGTATTACATTCAGAATTTAGACCTGGAAGGGACCTTTTTAGGTCATCAAATCCAGTCCTTTGCTATCATAGGCAGACACATCATAATCCCAGTCATAAATTTATCAATGTTTACCTTGAGACCAGTTAGGTTTCTTGCCCCCACTACTCCTATTGCAAGGTTGTTTCAGAACCTCACTTCTCTGATGGTCAATACTCTTTTTCCAGCCTAAATTTACTCATGGTCAGCTTATACCCATTAGCTTTTGTGTTAACATGGACTTTGAGCTTAAAAAGCTCTTCTCCCTTACTGATGTTGACCACCGTGATGCATTAAATTCAAAGCATAATGAGTCAGGAGAGCTGGATTCTATTACCGTCTCTGCCATTGCTCTACTAAGTGACCTTGGGCAAGTCACTTCCTCTATCTGTTCCTCTGTTTTCCCCATCGATAAAATGGAGATAATGATACTGACCTCTTTTGTAGAGTGCTTTTCATCAGTAGATCTCAAAGCGCTATATAAGAACTAAGTATCATAAAACTACGTCAGGGATTCGCACTCTTTGGCATGCTGCTCGCCAGGGTAAGTCCCTTGGCAGGCCAGGTCAGTTTGTTTACCTACTGCATCCACAGGTTTGACCAATCGGGTCTCCCACTGGCCACGGTTCGCCACTCGAGGATGGGGGCAGCAGGCAGCAGCGGCCAGCACATCCCTTGACCTGCGCCACTTCCCGCCGTCCCCATTGGCCTGTAGTGGTGAACTGTGGCCAGTGGGAGCCGTGATCGGCCAAACCCGTGGATGCGGCAGGTAAACAAACCAGCCCGCCCTGCCAAGGAGTTCACCCTGGCGAGGTGCGAGCCAAAGGTTGCCAATTCCTGCACTACATGAATTGTTTATTAGCCCTACTTTTTGGTAGCACAATCTTTGTTTGTTATGTGTCAGACACAATGGATCCAGATCAGCTATGGTGTAACGCCAATGACTTTAATAGTGTGGTGTGTGGTCTGGGATAAATTTGGCTTATTAACTAATTAGTAATTACAATTAAAAGTAAGTAACAATAACATCATGGCCTACTAATTAGAGCTTTGATTTGTTAATTTTAATTGTTTATTGGAACTAAGCAGATTTTTTTTCTTTTTTAAATACTTAGTAAATGTAGAACATATTTGGTCACTTCAGGCATACTCTATTGGTTTCAACAAAATTCTGATGGCATAGGGACTAAGCAAAAAAAAAAGTAAAGAATTCCAGGATTTTGTACATTTTCTCTGGATTTAATGAAGATTTACAGTTCTTTAGTCTTTTTAAATGTTTCCCTGAACTGATGCTGCAGTTAGTGAACATATTAGGGGAAAACATCTTGCAATAGTACCCTATCGTATGTGTTATAAACTGAATGTCACTAGATATTTTTAGATATCCTTACCTCTAGGGAGGTACTGGGAGCTTGCACAGGTTAGGGTGCTAAGCAAACACCATAAAACCATCTGAAAATTGCTCAGATGGAAACTAATTTAGCAAATTAATACCAAACACTTGTCTAACTTCTCTCTGAATAAATCAATGACAGCAAAGCATATGAGGCTCTCATTGAAATGAAAGTAATGTCACACAGCCCCAATTATAATTATTTCAATTCAAAACTCCCTTGGTCCAAATGATCATTGACTTCCTCTGATGCTCATGGAACAGATAATTTTTTAAATTTATTTATTTTACATATAGAAAATATATATATATTACTTAAATGGAACAATTTTCAGCCAAACAAATTTTTACAAGTTTTTAAAATACCAGTTTCTAGAGAGCCTCCGGGATATTACCCCATTAAAAGACAGGCATATTGGACTACTCCATTTATTCTTAAATGGAATGCTTCAGTATGTAACAACTTAATTAGCACAGCTAACAAACATAGTTTAAAAAAGTAAAGATTGGCTTGATGACCTTTTTTCAGTATTTAACAGCTTAATTAGCACAGCTTACAAATATAGTTGAAAAAAAGTAAAGATTGGCTTGATGATCTTTGTTCATCCTTTAGTATCATGCTGAAAAAAGAATTAATGTCTAAATTTTTGCGTATTGCATTGTATCACTATTTTTCAGAATTCTCCTCTTCATGAGTGGAAAATAACTTTTACCTGGTTAAGTGGGCTTTGGAAAATTTTTACAGTTGCAAGTCTCTTTATTAAAGTGAAGTCCTACTCTGACATATGACTATGTTAGTTGGCACCTTCTTACATGGCAGATCAGCTTTCTGTGTCTGTTCAGCCATATCTTCTTACTTTAGTGACGTACTATCTGTGTAGTTTTTTTTGTTTTGTTTTGTTTTTGTTTTAATCTCTTAGCCTTGAAGAACTAACTAAATGTGGTCTTACCTCTATCTAAACCCACAAAAAATAAGACTATATGGCCCAGATTGGAACAATTCATCCAATCTTCAAGTACAACTTTAAGTACAAATCCACCTGAGGAGGGACGAGACGGGACGGGACGGGAAGTGGGGGCACTGCTTGGTTTTTAATGCAGACTAATGATAAAGTACCCTTTGGCGGTGTTTGTTGATCTTCTCTTACACAAGTCTCTCACAGAAGTTTTGTACATTGTAGCTTTAGAAAAATTCGTCTTCATTATAACCTTGAGATAGATCCTTGAATGCCTTTGGACTATTTTGCTCCACTTTAAAATAATATAAAGCAGCCAGAAAAAAATGGTGGGTTTGGCTAAGTGCATTATATAGTTCTCAGAAGAAGTGTGGCCACCGTACCACCCCACCATGCGGTTTAGCATAATTAAAAGTCACTGCTCAAGAGGATCCAGG
The DNA here is from genome assembly GCF_003597395.2 of Chelonoidis abingdonii. NCBI lineage: Eukaryota > Metazoa > Chordata > Testudines > Testudinidae > Chelonoidis > Chelonoidis abingdonii. Next base: position 195,856,472 of record NC_133769.1, read on the forward strand.
GCTCATGTGTAACACATCAAAACAGAGAGGTTTTGACCAAGCCATGAGGAGAAGCATACATCATGTCAGCTGCATGCACTGTCGCCTGTTCACCTCTGATTTTCCTCCAAGTCCACATTCTCTCACTCTTACTTTATAATGTCAGCATTCCCAGGGGCTCTAGCTTGATGTTTGCTCTGCAACATTCAGAAGCAGACTGGTAAAAATATTTGGTTCATTCCTCCCAGTTTTTCTTTCCTCTGCATCATCTAAAACTCCTCTGCTCTAATGCTTTATTAACGTTATCATCACTGTAAGTTGGGTTATCAGACACTTGCCAAGACATATGTTCTCTGTGTGATCACATAGATTTTAGTTCCCCTGCAGAGCATACTTCACACAGAATACCTCAAAAGTGTTGCCAGAAAAGCCATCTGTACAGCAAGAGCCTGGTTAGAAGCACTGAGAAGCCTGGAAAAGCCTAGCAAATACAGTATGCATTAATCAAATGGCTTTTTACTTGAACGCAAGCTAAACATAAGAATACCTACCTCTTATATAGCATTTTCAGCCATAGAACTCAAAGTGTTTTACAAAGGATGCTCCAATACTGCAAACCCCAATACTCCATGCTCAAATACCCATATTGTGCTCTAGATATTACCATAAACATTTTCTAGTGCAGTTTGTGGTGTGGATATCCAGCTGGCACAAGTGTATATCACACCCATTATAAATGTGATTTACAAAGTCTGGCATTTTAACTGTACAACTGAATTTAGCTACGTGTTTTAGATTAAAACAATTTGTTAGGGAAGAGTCAACATGGTTTTTGTAAAGGGAAATCGTGCCTCACCAATCTACTAGAATTCTCTGAGGGGGGTCAACAAGCATGTGGACAAGAGAGATACACTGGTTATAGTGTACTCAGATTTTAAGAAAGCCTTTGACAAGGTCCATCACCAAAATCTCTTAAGAAGAGTAAGCTGTCATGGGATAAGAGGGAAGGTCCTCTCATGGATCAGTAACTGGTTAAAAGAAGCAAAAAAAAAAAGGGTAGCAATAAATAATCAGTTTTCAGAATGGAGAGACATAAATAATGGCGTCCCCCTAGGGTTTGTACTGGGACTAGTCCTAGTCAACATATTCATAAATGATCTGGAAAAAGGAGTAAACAGTGAGGTGGCAAAATTTGCAGATGATACAAAACTTTTCCAGATACTTATGTCCAAAGCAGACTGTGAACAGCTACAAAGGGATCTCAAAAACTGGATGAATGAGCAACAAAATGGCAGATGAAATTCAATGTTGATAAATGCAAAGTAATGCACATTGGAGAACATAATCCCAACTATACATATAAAATGACGGGTTCCAAATTAGCTGTTATCACTCAAGAGAAAGATCTTGAAGTCATTGTGGATAGTTCTCTGAAAACATCCACTCAATGTGCAGCATCAGTCAAAAAAGCTAACAGAATGTTGGGAATCATTAAGAAAGGGATAGATAATAAAACAGAAAATAACATATTGCTGCTATATAAATCCATGGCATGCCCACATCTTGAATACTGCATGTAGATGTGGTCACCTCATCTCAAAAAAGATGTATTGGAATTGGAAAGGATTCAGAAATGGGCAACCAAAATAATTAAGGGTATGGAACAGCTTCTATATGAGGAGAGATTAATAAGATTTGGACTTTTCAGCTTGGAAAAGAGACAACTAAGGAAGGATATGATAGAGGTCTATAAAATCATGTCTGATGTGGAAAAAGTAAATAAGGAAGTGTTATTTATTCTTCATAACACAAGAACTAGGAGTTCACCAAATGAAATTAATAGGCAGCAGGTTTAAAACAAACAAAAGAAAGTATTTCTTCACACAATGCATAGTCAACCTGTGGAACTCTTTGCCAGAGGATGTTGCGAAGGTCAAAAATATAACAGGATTCAAAATAGAACTGGATAACTTCATGGAGGATCAGTCAATGGCTAGTAGCCAGGATGGGCAGGGATGGTGTCTCTAGCCTCTGTTTGCCAGAAGCTGGGGATGGGCAACAGGGGGATGGAACACTTGACGATCACCTGTTCTGTTAATTCCCTCTGGGGCACCTGGCATTGGCCACTGTTGGAACACCGGATACTGGGCTAGATGGACCTTTAGTCTGATACAGTTTGGCCATTCTTATGTTCTTATTTTTGAGAGCTCAGGCTCCAACTCTAGGACAGGTATGGCTCCTGACCCATGTGGCTTAGATATGTATGAGAGAGGAGGGGAAAGGAGGAGAGACATTACTTATTCCTAAGAGCTCAACCTACCCACTTCCTACCCTCCTCACTCCTCCTACAATTCTATTGACATGTGCCTAAAAGGAGAAGAAGCACAATCATATTTTCTGTAAGACTCATTCTTTTATCACCCTTTCCTTGCCCTACCCTGTATCACTCTCAGTCACTGTGTCACATTGAAATGTATATTGCAAGCTTTTTAGGGCAAGGACCATGACTGATCTTCTGTGAAGCATTAGGCTCACTTTTAGAAGCGTGATGAATCAGACACCATATCAATAGATGTCCGGGCACTGAAACCTGAGAGAGATAACAGGCACATTGTTTTCCTTCTCTAATTCTCTAACCAAATCCTGTTGCAGTAAGTGGAAAGACTCAGATTGACTACAATGGGAATTGGCTCAGACCCATGATCCTCAGATTTCCTCCTTTCTCAGATCAGGTTGCAGTGTTCAGATTAACCTTATTAATTTAATTTAAAAACTACCTCCTTGGTTCTAAGTGTATTTTCACAGGATTCAAAGATAATTTCTTTGTCTCTGGTCTGGTAATCAGCCAACTACCTTTGATGTAGGCTTCAATGATAACTGCAACATTAACAACTGTTATACTATTCCACATGGGTCAAAGTGGCTTTGCATACAGTGTTCTCTATCATACCAAGGGTCAGTAACAGTTTACCCCTTTTCTCCCAGTTTAAAAAATGGGGGGAATGAGGCACAGAGAGATTGTGGACTAGGAGTAACTTGTATATGACTGCAGTTCTTTGTCGTTATGGCCATCTATCAGAGTGATACACTCCCCTGGGTGGCAAGAAAGACCAAAGTACCCAAGGGGACTGTCTGTGGCTCCACTGGAGGCTGTTAACATGCCTGAGGGGTTTGCACTTGATGCAAGTGGTTGGTGAAATCAAAGTTTAGAACTCACAGTCAGTTTGAGGTTTGTGCTCTGTTTTTTTTGTTTTGTTTTTTTTAAAAAAAAAAACAGTGTGCTTGTGGTTGGTATGTGTGCTCTTGTATCACCACTAAGAGAGTCAGAGTCACCATGGATGGACCGACACTCAGAGTGTGGCAACTCTATTTTGCTATATCAAATACCTGAAGTCATAATTACAGGGTACATGGCTTTTAAATATAACTATCTAAACACTAATCTGACACAAGGAGGCTTGAGTTAACAAGCAGGTTCATTCTAAATCAGATTAATTTAAAATTTAGACAAAGTCTATATGTACAAAGCAAAAGTAAAGCAACAGTCAATTCCACAACATGAACCAAATCAACAGGGGCAGTAGTTAGTCCAAACTGACTACTTTAAAACAAGAAAAAAACATGACAGAGGCCAGTTTCAGGGGAACAAGCTTTCTAAAGAACAATGCAACACCTGAAAGCTGCCAAACAAAATTCAGCTTCAACTGAGGGATAAAATGCCAAAGCTTTGTGGATACAGCTCACCACCTTGATGCTTTTTGGCACTGAAGACTTAATAATAATTCCAAAGAGATATGCAACTTGTTTTTTAAGAATCCATTAAAAAAATAATAAGAGGGGCTCTCACCATCTCCTCATTTGTTCTGCCATTATGAGCTAATTCAGTGTGCCAGGATTTAACACAGTGTAATAATATATGCTATGCTAACTGCATGACCACATAGTGTAGGAACAGAATTGTAGAAGGTAGAGATATTTTCCATGTCATCTATTCCATCTTTCTGCAGATATAAAATTATGTCCTATAGCACATCCTCTAGTGTTTTGTCCCATCCATTTTAAGTGACCTGCAAGCTGGGTTTTCTGTCTTTTCTCTTGGTATTCTTCTTTGCTTCATGGACTTTTAGGAATCTTCTTCCAGACATTCACCCTTTATTTCCTTATTTTGCAATCCTTTCCACAAAAGCAATCAGGTTTGTCTTGTGAAACTTATCTTCACACACCCATGCCGCTGATTGCTCTTGAGTCTATTACTTCTAGTTATTTGTAGATTTTTTTTTCTTATTATTTCTTCCATTATTTTATTAGTGGTAGAAGTTCATTGGAAGATAAATATCCAGGAACACTCTACTTTAATGTCCATTTTTTGAAAGCTGTTACTTGTTGCTGTTTTTTCCCCTATTTTCTACTGCTCTTCCTGCTCTGCACTACTTGTCAAAACTAGAGATCAATGGTATAGTAAAGTCATTAAATAATTCTCTTTTAGTATCTAAGGGGTCATATCATGTAAATAAAATTTCAAGATCAGACCCTAAATCTGTTACCAGGGCTCCTCAGAAAATGGAATGTCCACTCCACAGGAAATGCTGATATTTCAACTTTTAGTTTCATCCCAAAAGTTGAAACAGTGAAAATTCTTGCAGAAGAAAAGTTCCAAAAGAGTTTTATTTAGAATTGTCTAAATGAGAGCAAAGCCCTCAAAATAGCCAATAGTCAGGTGGCTAAGGAACTCATCTAGGATGTGGGAGAGCCAGGTTCATGGTGATTCTGTGCCCAAACCCAGAATAGTTTGCAAATGGGAGTTCTTGTTTTCTAGGCAGCCTTATCAGTTAACTCCTTCCCATCAGTAAGAAAAAGATGTAGACTAATTTATTGTCTGGTTGGAGTCTCTACTTTCTGGATTATACAGTTGTTTACATAATTTAAAATCCTCTTTGGTATTTACTGTTTGCAGTCTTTAGTAATACTATATTTATTACCAAGCAGATAGTATTATTTACAACAGGAGAACCAATGCTGCCCCTACAACTCTTCTTGTTTTCAATGGGCCCAGCTGAAGTCAGTGGAAATACTTAAGAGATCTTTTGGGTATGTCTTCACAGCAATCAGAGGTGTGACTGCATCATATTTAGACATAGACAAGCTAGTTTTGATCTAACTAGCTCAAACAATAGCAAGGAAGACTCAGAATCATTAGCTGTACAACTCTTCCTGGGAACCCTGGGTACATACTTAAGCATCTAGCCCAGTGGTGGGCAACCTGTAGCACACAGGCCGCATGTGTCCATCAGGGTAATCCACTGGCAAGCTGCGAGACAGTTTGTTTACATTGACCATCCACAGGCACAGGTGCCTGCAGCTCCCAGTGGCCACGATTTGCCGTTCCAGGCCAATGGGAGCTGCAAGAAGCTGATGGGCCGCAGGTTGCCCACCACTGATCTAGCCCATGTGGTGCCAGCTTCACTGCTGTTGTTACTTAAATTAGGTAAATCAAAGGTACCTTGGGTATGTCTACAGCTGCTGCAGTCACACCTCTGATTGCAGTGTAAACATGCCCTTTGGTTGAAAAAGATTTTTCAAAATCAAGTCCATGGACTAGGAAGCAGTAGTGGGGGTGATGTTATATGTCAAAAGTATTTACAATGTTAGAGCTTGACTCTGATGGGACTATGCATGATACTAAGCACTACATCATGTAATAAAATGTTTGCAAGATCGTGGCCCAAGTCTCTGATCCTGAAGAATTAGCTCAAACTCTTTTTGTCACTTATGGGCATCTTGCCTGATTAAGGCATTCAGGATTGGACCTTAAATGGGACTAATCAAATACACTGTCAATAATATTATATGTGTTTATCCAAGACAGTTGCACCAAATGCATATGAAGTGGAAGCAGATGCTGAAGTATTCCATATTGTCAGACAGCTATATTTAAGCTAAATTCTGAAGGTAAGAATTTGGCATTTTTCTGAACAGCTGGACTTATTGGGCCATATCTTCAACTCGCATATTTCCATGTATGTGTGTTGCCTTCAATGGAACTGTGCCAAGATGCCCCATTCTGAGGATCTGACTTGAATTGAATATAGTCTTTTGAATGGGGCAATCACTATTGATTAAATAATAGCATTTTTTTTACATAATTTCCCACTGGTACAATTGTTTCTGGGATTTCCTTGACTCTCTTTCAATGATTTACCAGTGTGCCAGAGGTCTTTTGTGTAGAAGTGGCTCGCATAATGATAAAGAACAGATATTTATAATGCGTGATGCCATGCATACATATATATACAGAGTGGATCAAACTTCATGATTTTGATCTAAGGAAATCAAGTGCAAATAGTCATGGGAAATAATGTACAAGACAGCATAAATTAACACCTCATGCTAGATATTGGGATTGGAATACTTTACAAAATGTTTTTGCCAGTTAGAACCTTGTGTAAGTTTCTGCATAAAGCTCATAAATACCTGAAGGTCAGTAATGTCCTTTTTTGGTAACAGCTATTCTGAGACTCAGTAATGAAAACCCCTTCAGTGTATCAAACTGGGAAGGTGATAGACCAGTTAGTAGAAGTAACACAATTTATGTAAGAGAAAACCTGAGAAATAGTAATTATTTTCAACCCAGTTGGGACTAGAGCTTGATAAATTGTCATGCATGTTCAGTGATGAGAATTTTGCATTCATGTCATTTTGACCAATAAGTGGATTGAATCCATGAACGAAGGGCACAATCAAAATATCTGTCTGCTCCTGCATGCGTTCCCTCCTCTCCTCAAAAAGCAATATTTTCTACCTAAAATAAAATCAGCATGAGATATCTGAGAATGAGCCACCTGGAAAGCATAATGCTCTGTTGTATTATACTTCTTCCTTACAACTGCTTCTCAGAAGAAATTAAACATCTTGGGGGCATTTATGTGAGGAGACTGCTGTGACAGTATATTATAACTGAGCATCTAAAATGGACTATTACTATCTGCTACATGTTGTAAGAAATAAGCTAGATATAATCCTTCTAGGAGACACATTGCCTTGATAAAAATTGCTTGTTTCTCAAAAGTTTCTACATTACATTACAAAAGTCTACATTCGTAGTCCCTCATCCTTCAATCTAATCCATGTGGCAGGATATATGTCAATTGTAGCTAACTTCCATGAGACTGCAGAAGTGTTCCAGTTGCAGGTTTTGGGCCTTAGGCCCTGAATTTGCAAAAACTTATGTGCCTGGTTAACTTTGTTCATTGTGATTAGTCCTACTGGACTTCAGTGGGACTACTCTCAGTGTGTCAGATTAAGCATGTGCTTAAATCTATGTGGTACAGAGCCCTTAAACTGTAAAATCATCAGGGCAGGGACTGTGGATACCTCTATATTTCTACAGTGGCTGGCAAAATAGGCCTAAGTCCTGACTGGAATCTCTTAGCAATATCATAATATATATCTAATAATGGAGAAAGCTATTTATTGACACGATTAGATTTGCAGTCATTTTGTTAGATTTTTAAAAAAAGAACAATGCTTTGCTCGCAAAGGAATTTCTGACTTTATCAACTTTGCTGTTGCTAGTCAGCTGATTAGTAGACTTCAAGAATCATAAGTCATGAGCTGATTTAATATATTCAATTAAAATTAGATCTTGGTTGACAATATTTCAATGAAATCTTTGTGGGGAAATGCTGATTCTTCAAAACTGATAACTTTTCATGAAAACATTCATTTTAACAAACCTTTCATTAGGAAGGTTTCTCAAGTCCAAGATGGAATTTCTAGTCAAAACCAGAACTCTCCCCCCCGCCTCCCCAACACACACACTCCAGACTAGCCAATAAAGTGTGCTGTCCACAGGGTTATTGGCTAGTCTGGAATGGTCTTTCTGGTTTTCACCAGAAATTCCATTTTGGACTTCAGAAACCTATTGGCTATTCTGGGTGGATCACTCTCTCTCTCTCTCTCTCTCTCTCTCTAAGAATCTCAACATTTTTTGATAAAGAGAACTGTTTTCCAGCCAGCCTCAACTAAAATACCATAAATTATCTGAGAAAAAAGAAAAGCAACACAACATTTCTGATAGGATTCTCATTCAGAATCATTTGAAAGAGTATTCTATTTATTTTTTAACAAAAGTTTTGCCTTTTAGGTGAACTATAAAGGAAAAAAAAACCTTCCCCTTTTTCTTTGTTTGTACATTTTTACTGTTTATGACCTCCACTGTGTGTGGGAGTGTGGGGGTGGATGGAGGAGACATAGGAGGGAAATTCTGCCTGTTATTTACGTTGGAAATAGCAGGAATGTTAAGTATTGAATTCCATAATTTTGCTGAAAGAATCTCAGAAAAAAAACTGGATAACTAGGATAAATGATGAACTTCACCATAGGCTGAAACCTGAGTTTCTGCTTTCACAGCCCTCTGTTAAATATGAGGCTGAGGCTGATGCATTTGTAAGCATGTAGTACTAAAGTCACATTCACCAGCATCACTATTTTTAACAGTTGGTTACTATTTGTACTGGAGATCACTTTTTTCAAAGAGTTATTTTAAAAAATGAAATATAAGTTTGTCTGTGACAGACATTAAGCATTACAGGCTCAATCCTTCACCAATACAATCTACGGCATTTGTGCCACCAAATTCATTAACACAGGGCTGAAATATTATGTTATTTTGATGTTTATTTGTGATTGGCTTGAACCAAAGCTCTGTTTCCAAACGCACTCAGAAGTAAAAGACTGATTCTGTATCCAAATCCATATTTTTCCAGTAGTCAAAATGTATGTGGTTTGATGTTTGAATTTGATCCATTACAACGAGGGAACTGCGGGAGTCAAGCAACAAATTCATAAATGAGTTAGGATCTGATGAGAATAAAGTGGGTGAGGTTATAACTTTTATTGGACCAACTTCTGTTGGTGAAAGAGACAAGCTTTTGAATTTAGACAGAACTCTTCTTCAGGTTTGGGAAAGGTATTGAGACTGTCACAGCTAAATACAAAGTGGGACAGATTGTTTAGCATAAGTAGTTATCATACATATTCTAAGATACCATTCAAGTCACCAGTAAACACCTTTGCAGTCATAGGACTGAAAAGGAGGTTAGTGGGTTACAGATTACTGTAATAAACCATAAATCCAGAGTCTTTATTAAGTCCATAATTTTTAGTGTCTAGCAAAGCTATGAATTTAAGTGCCCAGCCTCTTCTTTTGAAAGCGTTGTACAGGTTTTCTTTGAGGATGAGGACTGAGAGGTCAGATATGGAGTGATCATTTTGTAAAAAGTATTCACCCACATGTGATATGTTTTTTTTTCTCTTTCTTTTATCATTTAAAACCTGGTGCTCCTGTCCAGATGTTTGATTCAGGACCAACAGTTGTGCTAACTTCTAAATATCTAACACAGTTTCTTTTCCATTTGTATCTGCATGCAAACAATCAAACAAACAAAACCTTAATGCTCTCTAGTCAAATGATCTGATATTAATCAAACTCCTAATGAGATGGGGTATTAGGGAGCTCAAAGAGCTCAGCTGTCCAAACTGTTGGGATATTTATTGCAGTCAGAGAATATATTGGAGCTATATCAGAGGAGTTGGAAGAGAATCAGATAATTGTATTGGAATTCAATGATGACTCAGATCATAGTATAAGATGAAAGAGGATTAAAACAAGTGGAGAAGCTACAGAATGCTTTTAGAAGCATCACTGAATTGAATCCCCCTGGGGCTAGACTAACTACATTAGTGTGTATTTTTTATGTGGAAGAACTCTACATTACAGTCGTTATGTAAGGGAGAGTGAAGAGATAATGGACTGCTTGGTTGGGTTTCGCTGCAACCATAGGGTCTCGTTGCAACCATAAGGTGTCTTGTGGATGCAACAAGATCCGCCCCCTCTTTACTCAGTGGTTTGAGCATTGGCCTACTAAACCCAGGATTGTGAGTTCAATCCTTGAGGGAGCTACTTAGAGATCTGGGGCCCTGCTAGTGAAGGCAGGCAGCTGGACTCAATGACCTTTCAGGGTCCCTTCCAATTCTACAAGATAGGCATCTCTCAAAAAAAAAATTTCATAGGATCCTTTTGAGACCTGAGTGCTTTGTGGAGTTCCTTTGGGACTTAAAGCGTGATCTTACATCTACTGATATCTTCTTTATTGGAAGAAATATGGTGTCATCTATAGAAAAGTTCTATATTTTTAAGATACATGAAGACAAAAGGATTGTGTAAAAATAAAATAGATTTATATAGAAATTAGTTTAAAAGATTATAGATTTTTAGAGAGTCATGGTCTTCCTATAGAATGTTTATATCAACTTATGGAATTTAATAAATAATTTTGTCCCTGATATTCTAGTCAGTAGGTTTGTTTAAAGATTCTGTAGAAGGGCTACCACTCTCTCAAAGACTATAAGCTTTTCCCAGTAGGGTTTTCCTTTAAATTGTACATCTATGAAAAACAGAAAGGATTCTGTGGGAGGAAACAAACAAACAAAAAAAACAAATACACACATTCTAGTCTTATTAGGAAACAGTGAAGTGTTTATCCATAAACCTGTCAGTATCTCTGGGTGATGGCTCAGGAGAAGCTGGGTAAAGGATTGGATCAAGTGATATCTCTTGCTGTCTTCTGGACAGAAGTGCCGCCACCACTAAGATTCCCTAGTGCTATGATGCATTCTGGGTAGAAGTTATGTCCCAGAATAAGCAGGACCACCAGCAGGGTTGGCAATCCTGCTACTGCTGAATAAGTGAGTAAATGAGAAGTTGTCTCTCTTAAAGATTTTTTCAGTGTCATGAAAGAAAGGCTAGGCAGGCAGCCACTACTAACAAAAGACAGGGCCAGCCAGCAGCCACTAGAGAAGAAAGGGCAAATATGGGACACCTGCTTCCCTCTTTAAAGATAGCAAAAGGAGCTAGGATCCCAGGACCTTTGGGCAGGGGGGAGTGCCTCTCCTATAATTCCAGATTTTTTATTTTTTTCTTTAAAAAAGGATTAATAGGAGGCAACACAGGAAGCCAGCATTTTCCTGCATAAGGCTGCAGAATCAGGCCCAAGAATTTGTGCATTAGTTCTAAGTGACCTATTTTTTTAAAAAACACAAATTTGGAACATTAAATATTCTCTGAAGCACACATAATGGACACATTCAGTTTTAAGCCACTTACACATACTGGCATTACACCAATGTTTGAAGGTCAAATTTTCATTCCTCTGACAGATCAGTAGCCCTTTGAAAGCGAAAGCAATAATAATGGGAGCGGTTACAGTGGAAAGTGTGAATATTGGGGTGCATATTGCTGAAAGCTATCTGTTATAGAAATTTAGTTTATAGCCTGTCATTTAAAGATATCTGGGTATATGATGTTACTGTTTTATCATCTGATGGAAATGACTGGAATGTTCACTTAGTGGATCTCTAGCCGTAAAGTACCAGCAGTGGCTGAGCCGGGAAATCAAATTAATAAGACTGGAGTCATCAATAAAAGCCCCATTTTTAGTAAAGCTAATGGATATAATTAAGGGTGAATGTTTGTCACAGCCATGGCTTCTATGACAAAAAGAATGACTTTTGATGGGGGAGGGGTTCCCTGCCTATAAAAAAAATAGGCCCATTTACACTAATTACACTGACACAACAATGTAGTTAATGACCTTATTGTTTAACTTACCCCATTTTAAGACCCTTTGCATTGCCACAATGTGGTGTCAGAGAACTTAGTGTAATGCAGAATCTGGCCCAAAGTCTTTGTCACTCTGAACAGCTCACTGCAGAGCTGACTCCTCATTAATTTAAAACACAAAAACAAAAAAAATGGCAAACCCTGTGGTTCTTTTTGGAGGGCTTTAAATGATGTTAATCTATTCATTAAATATAATTCATTGTTTTGTAAAATAAGAGATATTTGATGTTTCTCACTGTAGCCTTTTCTATACTTATGGGTTACTTTAAACAATTACCCACCCCAAGGTGAGGGTATACACCTACTTTAATCTGAGAGAGATAAGCCCCCAGGATAGATTACAGTAAAGAGGTTATCAGTAGAAAGGGGACTTCATGGTGCATAGCAGGGACTTCATAGTGCTCTTGCTATAATCACTACTTTGATTAAACAAACAAACAATACACATCCTGTGATCTGGTGACACAGAGATGCACCAATCCAGAATGCATAATAATATGTGAATTACTCACAGCATGCCTTACAGGAAAACCCAAAAGGTTCATTTTCATCTTCATCCTCACCCCCAAGCAGTGAATACCCTGCTGGTATCTCCCCACACCAAGATACACAGAATGGGATACAGCTTTTAAAATGTGCTATGCTGACACTCACTGGGGTTCATACATATTTATGAAGGTTTTAACTCTTCCTTATTTGAACTTCCACATCCCACTACTTTTGAGATGCCCTGTTTTTCAGAGGCTAACTCATTAATTCCACTTATGCTCATTAATATCTACATCACCTTATCACTGTGGTAACAGGCAGTTGCCTTAAGGAAGGCTCTAACATTTCATCTTGACTACTAATGGTCATCTGTCTAAGCACAGACATTATCCAAACATAGCAGTCATTTTCAAAACATCAGCATATCACAGACATAAGCTCGGCAGGTATATTATCAATTTACTTATGCTTACATCTTAAACCTAAATGCTAAGTGAAACATCTTACAGACCTGTAGGCCCTCTGATACAACACTAACTAATGCTTGTATTTCACCTATGTATCCTAAATATACCTGATGTCTTTTATTTTTGTCTACACTCAGTTTCTCATGACAATTTATTTAAGATGAATTGCTATGCACAATACTTAGTTGTTCTTAGCTATTTTTTTTTTACTTCTGCATTTTTTATTGATATAACTTGTCCCCTTATTTTGGCATGATGAACAACCAGTCATAGAAATACTCCTAACTACAACATTCTAATTCTAGCTAGTTAAATATCAAAACTGCTACCATACAGCTAAAGTTAACGTGCTCTATTAAAATGAAATTCTTCACAGCCATCGTGACAGAGATTTTATGAAAAAACATTTTTCTCTCTCTCACATACACACACATACTTTGTGAGATCCACAAAGCATGGGATGTCTGAAAACATCTAGTGGGCACTACCCTAAATAATAATTTGGAAGGGGTATTTTCCTTTCCTGAAAAATAGAGGTTCATCGGTTTCCTTTCCCTGTTTTGGCAGTGATGGCACTGTTTGCATACATGTATGTACATCACACACTTACGCCTCTTGAATTAACTCAAAAGTGAACATAGCAATTTAGTGGTAGCTATAAAAATAATATCTATGCCCCCCAGAGTATTTCACTGCAAAATAAAATTACATCTCTGGTGTATTTATTCGTCTTGACAGCTGAACACCATTAGCTCCTCAGAATTTTGCAACTAGTTTCCCACTTCAGCTGATTTTCCAGCTGCAAGTAAGGTTGCATTCCACTCAGATGTCAGCATCCAATAGATTTATTGACATTGCCTTGAAGAAGGAGGAAGAACTCAAATCCTCTCCACCATTGCAATGTGACTGGTTAAGCTGTTGGTGATGAACAAATCACAAAAATTAGCCTTTAAGAGTCTAGTGAGATGTTTAAAATCATAAAGCTTAATGGACCAAACAATAAGTTAGGACCACTGATCAGGCTTCTGGGACAAGGGACATTATCTTAAGAAATCAGGGTAGTCCTGGAAATATCACAGCAGGTGCTAAGTCTAAACGGAATATTAATGTTAACACATCTGCTCTGTACTTGATGTTAATGTGAAGAGGCAGTCAAGGGAGGAAGAGAACAGAGCAATTGTCCCATCGATATTGGTAAAAGAAAGTTAGAAGCAGGACAAAAAAAATCTTTTTTTCAGAAGAGTATTAAAAAATTTAAAGTCTCAATACCTACTTTATAAAACAATGAGTGGTACTTGGCTTAAACTGCTTATGTAGGAGCCAAGGTAAGTTACGTATAATGTTTCAGATGCTTTAAAACGATGCACATTTTGCATAAGCATCAGATGCATGTTAGCTATTCTGTTTTAGAATTTGAAACATACTCCGCGTTCCATTCCCCTCCCCACAACTGGAAGTTCTACTTCTCTGGACGGTAGGAGTTCAATCAGGACAGAAATCACACTGAGTAACACAGAAATTCTAGGAATTTGAGTAGATCAGAAAGCTGCATGTCTATGTTCTGTGACATCCGGCATCAGTATGTGTGTTAAAAATAGTGTAGCCTCTTCTGAACAAGCAGTGGGATGGCTTGCCATGGTGAGTATGTGCCTAAGGTTTCAGACGGGCAGGTGCTCAGGGCAGTTAGGCTGTCCCACAGCTCATGGTGCTGTAGCCACATTCTATTTTTAGTGCATGTTGGAATTAAAATATTGCTATTTCAATGAGAACTGACATAACTGCATTTTCTCTGAGCTGGGATAGTGATTCCTAGCTCGAAGTGTGGGCAGAGCCAATGACACTGTTTTTCTTGACCAGGACTCAGGAAACCTAGGTTTTATTCCCACTCTGCCACTGGCCTATTGGGTGACCTTGGCCAAGTCACATCTCATCATTGTACCTCAGTTTCTACATCTGTAAAATAAGGATAATGATATTGACCCCTTTTGTAAAGTCGTTTGACATCTGCTAATGAACGTGCTATATAAGAGTTATGTGTATTAGTATGTTATTGCTAATGTTTCTTTTCTCATTGACACATGGTTATGTTATTTTGGAGTTGTTCATGTGGCTATTTCTAAATCATAAGCACCTTTGGACAGGAGCATTTTTAGTTATGTCTTCTGCAACAGAGGTCCCAGTCCTGGATACACTTATGCATATGCTTAAATTCAAGCATGTAAATAATCCCATTGAAGGCAAATGGGCTACTTACATATTTAAAAGTAAATCATGTACTTAAGTTATGCAGGATCAAGGCCCAATTAAGGCTCTCACCTTAAAAAAATAAAAAAATAGAACGCTCCCCAGCTAACTTAGTAGTAGCACACCACTCATCTTGTTAGCATCTATGTGATCAGAGTCTGCTTTTCTCTCCCTAGTCAATCTCTTAAAAGATCAGAAATCTAATCCAAAATCAGAGTAGCTTTTCATTGACGCGGGATCAGGCCCTACATAGCTTTGTGGGTTTTGTTAGTGAGGGTATTAGTGGTTCCTTGTCTTCTGTTCTGGCATGAAAGCTGTGGCAAACAGGTGAGATTTGCAGTGTTCTCTCAAGACAGCTAGGTTTGGTTACAATCTTACTTCCTACAGTAACTCATTTCATTTTCAGGTTCATTCCATATTCTTCCGAGCCTGTGTGTTTTCTCAGTAGAAATTCAGGGGACAATCCATATAAATTTTAGTAGGCTGAGCAGCTGAGATAGTAATTTTTATTTAAAATGGAGCTAAGTATATATGTGTTTAATGTTTCAGTATTACATTCAGCTGAACCTGAAATAATTTAATACCAGCCACAGAAGAAGATATGGAACATTTGATCTGAATTTTACTATAGTTAGTGAACCATGTTATTAAATATTAATAAAGATGGATTTTTTTCCTAATACCTTCAACAATTGGGTTGAAAAGAGTACTACACACCAGGAACTTTGATTTAACTGCATACTGGAGATCTGACCAATATTTAAAAGTGTTGACTGGAGTAACTAAACGTGCAGCATTAGCACAAATAGCAGAGAAAACAGCTCTAAATAGCATTAAAAAAAAGAAAAGAAACAAATCAAGGAGATGAAACTGTCAGCAGCATTTTCAAGCAGAAAGGAAGAAACTGCAGTTCACTCTCAGGTTTGAAACATGGAAGCAATGGAGTGCTGCCAAAATCTTAAGAAAGGCTCCCTCAAAACTTATCCATGTCTGCCAGTGATATATGTCCCCTCAGGTTGTGACTTGGTGCTTGGCTTGGGAACACATTCCTTCTGTTTGAGATGGAAAGGCCTTCCTGGACTGTTGGCAGTCTCCCCTAGCTTCTGCGACGGTGGGAGAAACATGAAGTGCCCTGTAATGATTTATTAATCTTGCCTTTTGATCAGGCTTTGGCATAGTGCTTCTGGCACAAATATTTAGGTTTAAAGGCCTCTTGCTAAGGGACTAGTTAAGATATGTCAAATAGGAAGGAGAAGATGGCTCCAGATAGTCACCTATCAGTTGACACTTTAGGGGACAATACCAAAAGACGCCCACAAAAAACAATGGCAGCACAATCACAGTATCTAAGTAATCCCTAAAAGAACAGTGAAATGGTTGCTGTCTTGACTAAAAGTTAGAGATGGACTTTCAAGTTCCAGGAAATGAGTTTTTGAATGTTCATATTAGATTTTCCAATGCTGCTGTAAAAGAAAGAAGGCTGGTTACCTGTGGAGAAACACTTGGGAAGTTACAATAGCAAACTTTGATTTTTTTTCTCCTGTATTTTACTGAGACAGTGTTGTCAAAAGGAAAATATGTATTTGTTAACAAGAAGGTGCATATATTTCCTAATTGTCTAAGCCCAGCTCAAGTATGCCATGAAGGTTCGTGAGACAGAAACCTGTTTCTGAAGATAAGATACTTCACATACAGCAAAAATGAAGATGTATTAAGGCATTAAAACTGTATACAGTATCTTCGAATCGTTACCATGAGAAGAGATTCTTTGAGGGAAATGTCTTAAAGTCCATTCTTGCAGATCTTACTTAGGTAAATCTGATTCTTAATTAAACCAATGGAAGCTTTCCCTTAATAAAGATTAAAGGCTTGTATAAGTAGAAGAGAGCAGGAATAAACATTCTAAGCCAATGTAAAATGATCGTAATTTTCATGTATCAAACCAAAGATCTCAATGATTTTTTACAAAAAACAGTCTTAAAACACGTTAGTAGATAGGTAGGTATTACCATTGTATAGATGAGGAAATGGAGGCACAGACATGCCCAAGGTGCTACAGATTATGGTAAAGCTAGGGGAAAAAAAACAAGTCTTCTGACTTGGAGTGCTGCACCACATGTAGTTGGGAGCATCCTTTGTGACTGATGTTGGAGGAGGGGACTTGTTTATTAGACCTTGTCATAAACAGATAGTTAAGGGTTAATGTCTCTTTCACCTGTAAAGGGTTAACAAACAGTGAATCTGCAACACCTGACCAGAGTACCAATTAGGAGACAAAATACTTTCAAATCTCGGTGGAGGGAAGCCTTTGTCTGTGTTTTTTGAGTTTTGCTTTGTTCTCTCTGGGTCCTGAAAGGGACCAGATGTGCAACCAAGTTTCTTGCCAATCTCTCTGCTGCAGTCTCTTATATATTCAGAATAGTGAGTATTAAGTAGAAAAGGTGGTTATAGTCTTTTGATTGTTTTCTGTATTTGCAAATGTGTATTTTGCTGGATGGATTTTGATTGGTATTTGTGCTGGGGGGAAACTTCTCTCTAGTGTCTATAAGCGGAAAGACCCTGTAATATTCCATCTTGATTTTACAGAGATTTCTTACTTTTTTCTTTCTTTTATTAAAAGCTTTTCTTTTTAAAAGACCTGATTATTTTTTTCCCCTTGTTAAGGCTCATAGGAACTGAGTCTGTACTCACCAGGGAATTGGTGGGAGAAGGGAAGGAGGAGTGGAGAAGGAAAGGTGAATTTCCTCTGTGTTTTAGATTCATGGAGCTTGAATTTGTCTATCTCTCCAGGACAGCCCAGGGAGGGAAAGCCTGGGAGGGGGAGAGAAGGGGGAGAAAAAACCTGATTTCTCTGTATTGTGATTCAAGGAGTTTGAATCATGGTGATCTCCTAGTGTACCCAGGGTGGGAAAGATCTGGGCGGAAGAAAAGAGGGGGAAGGGAAATGGTTTATTCCCCTTTGTTTTGAGACTCAAGGAATTTGGGTCTTGGGGTCCCCAAGGAAGGTTTTTGGGGGGACCAGAGTGTCCCCAAAACACTATATTTTTGGGTGGTGGCAGCCTATCAAATCTAAGCTGGTAATTAAGCTTAGAGGAATTCATGCTGGTACCCCATCTTTTGGACTCTAAGGTTCAGATTGGGGAATTATGCCATGACAGACCTCTTTTCTGATTCCTTGATGTTTCTTTTCTCCTAGTGTTGTGTGTTGGTAGCAATGTGTATTTGGGCTGCTTTCCATGTGGCTGTAGAATCAAACGTATCTTTAAATAGTCCTAAGAATGACTGTAAAATGGATTAGGAAATAGCAGTGATAAACTAGATGTACTGCTGCTACTCTACATACTGTGCCACGGATGATCATCTCTCTCCCATAGAAGAGCCCATGGGATCATCATTCTCTCCACCCACTTTCCACAGCACTTGCTAAGATAATTCTTTAGAGGATTTACTAAATTTTTGCCTTGAAGTCTGGATTCGTAGGATTCCCATATTGCTCCAAAATGTACAGAAATAGAAATATTAAGGGTGAAATCCTTGCCCCAATGAAGTCAGAGCCAAAACTCTTATTGATTTCAGTGGGGCTAGGATTTCACTACAGATAGATTCGATAGCAAGCTATACATTTTGGGGGAGTTTGGGGATACACCAGCTGGGTAGTTAAGGTACTGTATTCCCTCAGTGTTTATAGTCCTGTAAGTGGAGCACTTTAAGGTCTGATTTTATCATTTACTTCTTGACCTCTCACAATTGCAAAATAGTGAGAAATGGATATTCATCTGCCATTAAGCACACGATTAACTTCTAAGGAGAGAGAGTCATAACAAATGAAACCTATTGTGTTGAAGGGCATTGTAATTGAACAGCATCAAGTAGTGGCTTTTCCTGGAGGAAAGCAAACAAATTCAGCAGAACAGTAATGCATTTTGGAGTGACCATGAGCTGCTAAATGAACACAGGTGGCTGTTTCATCTGAGAGTTCTTTGTAATGGACTTGAAATTAGCACAGGGAGGTATCAGCTTTAAATACTTCTGAAATCTCACAAGTGTGAAAGACTTCATACATCATAACTGAAATAATGGAAGGTGATTAATAATTGTCCTTTACCTAAATGAGTTGCCAGATGCATTGACTCTCAAGTGAGAAAAAAAAAATCTGGGAAAACTAAGTCTCGATGCAAAACCTGTTCACAATTTTTTTTTGTTAACCCATTGTGATCCATGTAGAAAAGACAAGACACTGCTTTTTAAGGTAGGAAAACAATTCAGTGATCCTTTGAGTGGAGTTCGGGGAATTTAGGATTTAAAGAGATGATCTCGTTCACTGGTCCATCCAGTTCCACTTCTTTCCTCCTAATCACGTGCAGAAATGCCTCCTCTTGGAGGAGTGTGTCCCTGGAGATACCCACTCTTCCAGAAGTGTTTCAACATATACTCTTCAGGCCGGAATTAGGCTAGGAAAGTTTTCCCTTGCCACAATTAGTTTATTAAATCAAAACCAAATAAGAACACTACAATTACTTTTCCCTTTTACCAGGAAAACCCTTTCTTTCTCAGCTTCACCCCACCTGGACCAGTCTGACTTCCTTTCCCTGAAGTCTCTATATAGCACCTCTCTGAGCAGTGAGCTAAGAAACCCAAACTCTGGCCAGGTTGGCCCCTAAACTCTCAACCACACAGTTTGAGTCTCTTGTTCCAAAGATCCAGATCAGTTAAAGCTTGGCAGCGTCTGTCTCCTCCTTCTAAGAAGGCAAGACTTTCAGCTTCCCCAGGCCTTCTCTTCAGGTCTCCCTCTGTAGGAGCTTCCCCTGCACTTTGTGGATCTCTATCTACTTTCAGCTTCCTTTTCTTTTCCAGTGAGCCTTTCCCCAGTTCCCTACATAGCCTGTGCCAGTCTCTCCCTGAGACCTCTCCCCAAAGCCTCTCACAGAGAAGAGTCTCACTCCTTGTAGGCCTCTACAGGAACACACTTTCCTGATCTCGATCTCTCTCTCTCTGTCTGACTGAACTCTGTCAATCTGTTCCTTTTACCTTTCCTTCCCACACATGGAATTACCCATCCCCATCAAGCTCCCTTATTGGGAAGGTATTCAAAGCAAATTCCCTCTTCTTTCAGAGCTTAATTATGTAGAAGGTTAAACTAGTCAGGCACAGGTACTCCCTGACCCTGCTTTACTCTCCAGGGGCAGTCCTGTGGCACATTTACGTACACAGGGATTTCTCTACTCATCTTAATAAGCCCTGGTCTACACCACAAACTTATGCTGGCATAACTTCATTGTTCTAGATTTTCCACGCCCCCCCAAGAGATGCAATTATACTGACCGAACTCCCGATGTAGACAGCACTATGTCTAAGCACTTCACCAAACACAGCTGCGCCAGTGCAGTTCCAATGCTGTAAGTAGACAAGCCCTAAGAATTACATCTCACTCTCATTCTGCTTCACTGATATCAGTCAAAGACCCATTTGACAACAGATGGCAGTATATAACCCCGAACTTTTCTTTTTCCGATTTTAGGCTGTTCCTTTTTTTCTTCTTGGCCCCTTTCATCACCCTGAACAAACAAGTGCCCTTCTCTTTTGTTATGTGACCATTTTGGAAGAGTTTTGTTCCCTGCCTATGAACATATCTAGTCATTTTGGAAATTTCATGTAACCATTTAAATATTTTAGTGATTTAACTTTTATTGTACCCTTATACATATTACAGGTGGAGCTAGTAGCACTGTCTAAAGCTTAAGTTGCCTGGCACATGCTATTATAAGACCCTGATTTCAATTGCTTATAGCTTTTCCAAATGGAAGCCATTTGGGCTGAAATTTTCCATGCCAGCTCTTTGCCTTAGACTGAATTTTTTGGGAGGTATTTCAGTTAAAGTGATCAGCCATTTCCAAAAAGGAGGTTAGAGAAAAATATGTTGTTTTGAGAATGTTAAAAAAAGAAATAGTACTGTTTCACTAAGTAACTCTAATGCCTCCATGTTTTGGAGCAGGGATATAAATTTGGCAGGATATCTGCCCTGGTGTTAGATGTACTTTCTGCCAGCCCCATGAAAATTTACTCAATTGTGGCCACTTTCAGCCTCTGAACAATATGTTTTCACATGCTCAGTAATAACAAGTTTGGCACCTAAAATCTGCAAAGATTCTGTCCTCACTGAACATGCTCCACCTTATCAGAGCTCCTAGTGCCAACCAGACTATACAGAGCTGTCCACACAGAACAACTGAGTTTTCTTCAGCCCAGGACTCCAGGTGATAAGCAGGACTTTCCTCCCAACTGTTCCTCCCAGCTGCCAGTGGCCACTATGGTGCCAGGCACAGGAACTGAGATCAGGGAGACTCTCTCTCCTGCACTCACAATGCTTTTGCTGCTGTTAACTAGGGAACATAGAGGGAATAGAAGAAGAAGATATACAGGAATGCAGAGGAGAGATAGGGTTTCAGGGCCATAAGTTGTGAAGGAGGAAGGGCAGGAAGTGGGAGCAACAACAGAAGGGCAAGGAGACAAAATGCAGTGTTGGGGTATGGCAAGAGTAGAGGGGTGTGAGAGCCATGTTGCAAGATGAATAGAAGGAGATGGAGGAAGTTATGGCCATCGGACAGTATGGTCTCTATAACAACTAGAGGATACTGCCTGACAGATCCTGGAATTGAATCCTGGAGTCCTCAGCCTCTACACTCCTCTCTTGTCAGCAAATTGCAGTGAAACCCACTGGCAAAATGAGGGTCTCTTTCCCACCCCCCACCCAGCTCCCATTAGTGAATGGTCCACAGAGGATAACAGCTTACTACTGCTACGAGTTACTCCATTTTACTCCAGTGGCTCAAATGTGTTGTGGGAGATTTCCACAGGGTTAGAGAGGGAAAGATATTGCCCTGATGGAACTGTTTGCTTGCTACAGTTTTTCCTTAGAGCATTATATATTGTCCACTATTCAAGCTGAACAATTGCTTTGAGTCACATGCTATGTTTCTGTTACCTGATTAAATAACCAAACCTTTATAAGGTAATTCCACCTGAAAGGAATTTCATTTCATGGTTACATAAATTAGAGTTCAGGCCTCAATTTAATTTTCTGCTGACATTCATATGAACAAAACATTAATGATTCTTCACTTCCCTCCCCCCGAAATCATCACTCAGATACTCTGGACATTGAGGACATACAAATACTTAAATAAGTAGCTTGGGAGAAAAAGAATGAGAATTTTAATGAGGTGTAAACATGGATGATGCAAACATCATGGGTGAAATGAGAGAATTCATTAAATGTTTCCCACTATAGTCTGAAACTCATCATAAGATTGCCATTGTACTCAGCTTCATTGAGATCCTTGTTTTACACTATCCTCGAAAGAGCTCAAAAGGGACATGGAAGAATACATGGTAGGTTCTAAGGCAAAGGCAGAGATATCCACAGAAAACCATAATAGAAGTGGATTTTGAAAAATTAATCTATTTTTTTTAAGACAGCTGGCCTGCCATATGCAGTAGCTATCCTGAGGGACTTTGCAGAACATTCTTTTCAGGATATGCTTACATTCCTTGAGAAAGGAAAACAGACTTTTGCAAAACAAAACAGACAAATTTGTAGTCACTTGACAAGTCCAGAGATAACTCCCCTCCAAAATTATCAGCATAGCTCCCTCTAGAGTCTTCCAAGAAGCCAGATGATAAAGTTGTGAAAGATATGTTTTCCCATTTCAACACCCATGTTCTGCATCTTCCAATACAAATAGGAAATGAGCAGTACAATATTCTGTATTCAGCTGAATGCAATCTCTAGCTCCATTTGTATTTTCTTTCTGGTTTCTTAATAGATTCTAACTTCCAAGATGGAAGGGGAAAATACACACTGTTGTTTTAAGAGAGAAGAGAACTTTTTTAAATTGAAATAATTAAATCTGTAGCATCTTTAGGGTTCCTATTTTGCCTGGGAGAGTCTCTTTTTTAAGCCCTGTCCTGGCCATCCCTACATTTTTTGTAAAAGTGGGCATTTATCCCCTTTACTCTTGCCAACTTGATCGGTTGGCAAGAGCAAACTGGACAAATGCCCACTTGTGTCAAAAAAGTGGGTTGGGGAGGAGCAGTGACACCAGCCCCCTGTGGTTATGGGAGACAGGGGTCATGTGAGCAGCTCAGTCTAACTTTGTGGGGGAAGGAGCGGTCTCAGGTTAGCCCCACGTGGCATCCCGTTTTCCCTCTGGGAAATATGGTCAGCCTAAGCAGCTTTAAATTAGCCCTCAGCAGCATTGTACCTTATTTTACTAGGAATCATGTTACATTTTCAAATGTTATAAGAGGATGTGGTTGAGAGGCATTGCTTGCAGATTGTTTGAAAGCTGATCTTTTTCAAGTTTAAGGACCACCTGGGGAAAAAGCAGAAACTCAAAAATGCACTAAGGTACAGCATTAAAATTTTTGCCCACAGTGAAATAGTGGGAGCACATGAAGTATTTTCATCAATGAAAATTCCATGTAAGTTAAGCACTCAGACCCTGATTTAGCACGGGGCAAAAACATGTTTTTAACTTTAAGCATGCGAGTGAGAATATTTTTATTGATTTCAAAAGGGACTCCTCATGAGCTAAGTACCATACTGAATTAGGGTTTAAGTTTGCATTCATTCTCTCACTGCTAGTGAAAATTTTAACTGGACCTTTTCATAGTGCAGTTTTGAACTGGGTAGGTGAAGTTTTGCATTTGACTGAAGTTACATGGTATCTATTCAGGATCATTGATTAGCTGAGGATACCATCTATTCAAGAAGATTGGAGTATACTTGGATTGGTTATCTCAGGTATCTGAGAGAGCAGAGACCAGCTCTCATGTTAGATCGTACAGCTCAGAATATTATATACTGGTGACATCAGATCAAACAGGGAGTTTTGCTGGAACATAGTGGTTCCATATAGGCAACAGCAATTTTATTTTGTTCACGGCAGGGTTTAAAATGTTAACATAGTGCATGTGTAAAATATTTAAATTATGCAAAACCATGTAATAAAAAAAATACTGCCTGACCTCTACTTGGCAACTCAATGTTGAACTATGGTTCCCAAGCTGATGTGATGTCTCAAAAGATGAAGCATGTGAAAGTGTTTTTTTAAACCAGTATAAGTCATAATGTCAGAGTCATCGTTTAGGGCCATAGGGAACTGATAGATCATCAAGTCCAACCACATATGTTTCACAGGTCACTAAAAACCCCTACTGCCCCCACACCAGGCGAACAATCAGAATTAGACCAAAGTATTACAGCCCTTTGGAAATTTAACTACCAGTGCCAGAGGCAGAGAATAGGAGGGACTGAGGTGCACCAATATTCAAAGCCTCTGCAATGGCAGGAGCATAATTAAATGAGAAATACACAGAGGATCCTAGCAAGTAATCTGTGCCCCATGCTGCAGAGGAGGTAGGGAGGGGAATCACAGAAGGTAAAAGATAAAATGATTTTGATGTTGTGAGAGTAAGAAAAAGTCCAATTTAACTTCAAATAAAGTGCATAGGTATCTCCCCAACCTTCAACTCCTTTCTCTGTTGCATTTGGTATCGGACACTATCTGAGAACAGTTAGAGATTAGTTGGAGTACTGATCTGGTCCAGTATAGCAAACCCTGTTTTCCTGGATTTTACAGTGCTTAAATTAATACAGGTTTGTCAAACACCATTGAAGCTTTCTTTACGGGCTATGTCTACACTGCAGCTTATGTCAGCATAATTTATGTTGTTCAGGGGTGTGAATAAACCACCACTCATGAGCAATGTAAGTTACATCAACATAAGTGGTGGAGTGTCCCTAGCCTCTGTTTGTCAGAGGGTGGAGATGGATGGCAAGAAAGAGATCACTTGATCATTACCTCTTAGGTTCACTCCCTCTGGGGCACCTGGAATTGGCCACTGTTGGCAGACAGGATACTGGGCTGGACAGACCTTTGGTCTGATCCGGTAAGGCTGTTTTTATGTTCTTATGAGTGGACAGCATTATGATGGTGGGAGAGCTTCTCCTGCTGACATAGCTACCGCCGCTTGTTGGGGCTAGAGTAGGTAAGCCGACAGGACAGCTCTAGCGAGTCAGCTTAGTGCGACTAAATTAGAGAGCTTACAGCAGTGTAGCTGCACTGATGCAGCTGAGCTGAGTGTAGCTGTGCCTCAAGTGCCTCAAGTGCCGCTGATTTGCACAACTTCAAGCTCTGCGGCCATTCTGTAGCTTTTGTTGTTGCTGATTTATTTTTGGACAGTTTTATGCAAAACATTAGAACTTGTTGATCTGAACTTTTATGTCCTATCAGCCTGTCCTTATATCATCCTCTTTAAAAGCTGTATATGCAGGTTGTCTCAATCTTAACAAGTGTCCTTGATGTAAAATATGCTAATATAATTAAAATGATTTTTTTTAAGTGCTCAGCATTTATGCATTATTCTCTGTGGCTGTTTCCAATTGAAGACTCACATGCTACTCAAATTCATACAAGTTACAATTAAATTTAAATGATTAGTCTCCCAACAACTACTTGAAAGAGCAGAGGTTTTTACAACAAATGACGTAATTGATCTGTAATTGCTAGAGAATGTTGAAAAGGGCAGTGAATTGCTCTTTCACCTTTCTATAAGCTAAGACCATCTCCGATAATATTCCTAATTTCCAGCTACCAAGGAAAGTGAAATCCTTGTGTTACCCCAACCATAAAGAAATGTACCGCCTCATGCAATGTCTGCTTTCCTTGCCTAACTCTTTAAAGTGCAAATCTAACAGAAGTTGTGTCTCTTCTTTGCTAGCCCTGCTCTCCAAAGTCAAGAACTGGCCTTAAGGCTTGTGCCTGTTCAATTCCTATGTTCAATTCCTGCAGTCTGATTAGTTTAAGAATTTACCTTTAGAATTTCCTGCCCCAGAGCTGCTTTAAAATCAGGAGAGCTCTTGACTTCAGTACAGCTGTGTCAGTTTGCACTAGCTGAAGATCTGGACCCCGGTGTTTAAATGGAAAGGAGTCATATTGTGAACACCTAGGGCTTATCTACATGACAAGTCACAGTGTGAATCTACAGCTCACCATCTTGGCACGTAGCGATGTCTCATGTGGACACTATTACAGTGCGCTCAAAGTCCAAGAATACAGCCTGGTGTACTACTTGGAAAAGCAGTATGTTAAGCCACACTTCAGACCTTTCAGTAGGCAGTAGCAGTGTCTACACATGACCTTGCTACATGGCAAGCTGGTGTGCTGTAGATTCATAGCCTGGCTTACTGTACAGTCACTTGCCATGTACACAAACCCTAAGTGTTACATTCAGATTAACCTGGCTTAGAAACAGCTGACTGTGGCTACACTGCACAGTCAGGTCAAAAGGAGGCTTACATGACCTAATAGTGTCAGTGTACACACTACAGCCTTGTTCCACTGATGTAAGTGCCTGACTACACCAACATAATAACTCCATTTCCATGAGAGGCATAGGGCTTATGTTGGTGTAGTTAGAGTGAAGCAGTGCCTGAGCAGACTGTGTTACTTACATAGTTTGTTGGCTGTCTTGTCAATTTCATGGCTCCATGCTGGAGCTGTAAAATTTACAAGATAGCCCGTCGGCTAGAGTCCAGCTGCCCCTGATTCCCCCGACTCCCTGCTCAGGAAGGCGAGAAGCCCAGGTGGTTGCCCTTCCCCAACCCCGACTCTTGGCAGGTTCAGGGAGATGATAAAAGCTTGTGGGAGGCGGGGGGGAACTAGACTCCCAGTAGGGAGCTGTGCGGACCTGAGAGCTGTAGCACTCAGTCCCCCTGCCCCCTCCCCACACACACTCCTCTTCAGTTGGTGGAAGTGCTCCTGGTGAGAACACACACCACTGACAGGAGAAGGATAATGTGGACAATAGCCACTGCAGTAATTACTGTGGTGGCTATAAGCCAACCTAATGTAGGTCAGCTTAGGGCTGTAGTGTAGACATGTCCTATGCCTAGGGTGAAGTGGGAAGTTCAAGTAGCTACTGCTACTTCCTTCTCTTGGGATGACAGTTGTTCATTACCTTGCCTCAGCTGTGGAAAATTGTTAGAGACAATGATAAATTAGCATGTTTCATTATTGCTGGTTTGGTTAAAAGGTGCTGTCAGGCCTTTATAATGATGCATAATGATATAATTGCTTTTCACAGGAAGGACTACAGATGGGTTTCCCAGTACTGCCTTCTACATCGCTTGCACAATTTTATCTTCTGGTTTCTTACTGGAATGTGTAATCAGAGTTCTTACCTCCAGGTCACTTGTATTACTGTTTCAGGAATATACTGGAGCTTTCTTCATATTGTCCCCGTGCCTCCCAGACAATTAAAGTTGAGCGACTGATAACTGGATCATACTGAAACTTGTTAAGATTCAAATGGTAATGTGGGTAAGGGGAGAGGTCTGGCAAAGTAAGGGGGGATGTAACTGCTCTTTCTAGTACTTTGGGATTTTTGTGCTTCTAGCTCTGGAATAGGCACTTTGTTTTCCAACAAAAACAATGGGTTTTTGTTCTTAGGTATACTGGCGTCTCCTCATATCTTTTGGGTTAAATTGTGCCATCCAACACGTGGCACCTCACTGAAGTCAAAAGGATGCAGAGGTATAATAAGAACAGAATATGGCTCTTGGATTTTGAATAAAAGAAAAGCCACCCATATATACTGTACGTCAGCTATGTCCTGAAGTTAAAATCAATATTATCCAATATAGATATTAAGTGGTTTAGCTATGCTTTAATTTCTGCAAGTTTGACTTCCATAGCTTTCATTCTTGAGGCACTTCTGGGCCATCAGTACTCTCTTTACTGTGTGTAGCATATTGCCATGGGTAGAAAATCATTATAGCTAAAACGAATGTTTTCAAGAATGGGTGCCTAAAAATTAGGCGCTCAACATTTATGTTTCTAAATGAGTGGCCTGACCTTCAAAAGTACTGAATCCTCACTAAAGTCAATAGGAGCTGTTCCTGCTCCACATTTTTTTAAACTAGGCCATTGTTTTGGGAGTAGAAGTAGGGACTGAGGCAAACTAACTTGGGCTTTGTATTATAACAGACTTGACCTAGGTTCAGCTAAAAAGAAATAATTTCAACAACCTATTATTATCTCCAAGATCATGAGCATTGGAGAATTTAATTATGGGGTCAGTTCAAATTTCTAAACAAATCAGTGAACAAAATTATAACAGCAGCCATTAATATAGTTCATTGTGATCATTGGTGTCCTGCTTTTCATCAGTCATCCTAATGATAGTCAGCATTAGTGCGAGGGATGATTTATGTAAGAGATACAAGTTATTTCAGAGATGCAAAGAGACAATATGACAATCCACCTTATCCCCCCACTCCAGAAAGAAATAATGGCCAGGAGAGAGATTGGCTATTTGCATATCACAATTTGTGCAGGAATAGCATAAATACATCATCCCTATTATGGCTCTTCACTATTCACTTTCTATCTTCTCTTCTAGCCATAGTACTACTGTAGCTCTGTTTTCCAGATATCAGCAATGTGACCCAAACTAAACATCATGATTAGTTGCGACCATTGAGAGAAGCCTTCACAGGGACCAAGACCTTGATTTTTTATCCAGAAAAATTACAGACCCAGTTACAGGATTAGTTATTTATTTTCTGGGATGTAAAGTCTACATAAAAAATAATTGCTAAGGTTAAGAAGTTGGCAAGTGCCTTTAAATCATTGAAACATAAGATTTAAGTGATATAATGTAGTGACTGGAACTGGCTAGGCAAGTGAGTTAGTCAGAAATGATGTGTACTGAACATAAAACTGATTGTATTCTGTAGCCAACATCAGTGTCCTTTTGTCTTACCACTTTTCACTCGGTATCTCTACCACATTTTGTTTTTCTGTTCAGAATAATAACAGTGCACAGTGAGTACTACACTGGTATGGAATTCAAAGTACTAAGCTGATTTGGATGTATTGGTTGAGTGATTTGTAAAGAAAGTGTTCTTTCTTTGGGGATGTGAATTTTTTGAGACTTCCTCCTGCTATTACCTTCATTGGCGTATGATGTCTTTCTTTAATGTCATTACACTTATATGCATGCTTCAAAAAAAAAAAAAAAAGAACCAACCACATGCTCTATATATTCTTGACATAAAACTTAAAAATAAAATATTATTTATGCCCAAATGTAATGAAAATGCAGTGAGCCATTTCTCCTACAAGCAAACCAGGGAACTCAAAAGCTCAAATCATCTTTAGAACCTTGCCTTTCTGGATGCATCAATAGAGACCAGAATTATGATTAGCTTGAATCACTCAACAGTAACTAAGTCCTTGACTCTTTTAAGTGAAACAGTTAGAAACAATATGTTGTGATTCAGTGAGTGAGGCTTACCACACAAAATTAAGGAGAATGAGTTTCCTTCAGATGGGAGTGTCAAGACAGAAAGAAGAGTAACTAACTCTAAAAATATGCATGGGTTTTTCTAGTTGATTTGAAAGTTCTGACCAGAGGTATTGAACAGGGTTCTGAGAAATATTAAACTGAAAGAATCACGCCAATATTTTGAGAATTTTGTTGACACTTCAAATGTTAGTGTAGGATCAATTTGACTTATCTAGTATTTTTTTTTCTGGGTTGATATTCTGAACCATAGAGGATGTCATTTTAGGATCTTGTTCTCTGAAAACTACAAGAAGACACCTCTTCCCCTTTATTTTTATTATTATTATCATAGGTTGCTTCCCAAAATAAGTGGGATGAGTGCTGTTTTGCCAGCTCTGCTTTAATTTCTAATGAAACAGTATGATTATTAAGCTTTACTATTTTGAAGTCTATGTAGCTATAGATATCTGCCTACTTGTTTAGGTATCAGTCCTTTCCAAAATAAAAATATAGGTCCTGATCCTGTGTCAGGGACAAATGTGAACTCCTGGGCCCATTCAGCATCCCACTAAAACCAGTCTGACATTGGGCAGACACAGAGGCTTGTGCTAGCTGATTCTAAAATGGGATTGTGACCATCAATTGTGTATCAAATTGTAGAGAAAGCAAGAGCACATGAGATAGTTGGTGGTGATCTTTGTGGACCATCAGCTCCTATGGGGATTGGTTCATAACCTCATTTATTAAATTTTTCCACATCCCTCACATTTTGGCATCTTGCATTCACAAAAACTCATACTAGAGAAAATACAACCACAGAGTTACACTGAGGACTATGTAACTTTGAGAATATGAGGAGATGGGAACTCAGGAAAACACCATTCAGTAGGATGACTGCAGTTACATTAAATAACAAAGTATGATGAGAACTCCAACAAATTAGGAGACTAGCATCTGCAATGGCCTATGTTTGGCATAAAGATATATTTAAAAATTGTTAAAGGCCATTTATTTATTCATTTATATCCATGCATGAACTGGTTGATATTGATGGAAATTGGCAGGCTACATATTGGAGATCTGGATCCAAAGTCTGACAGTGGGGTAGGTATGAGAAATCAGAAGGAGAGAGGAAAGACAGCCATGTAGTAGCCACTATCCTGGAGGTAGCCATTTACACTTAGGCTGCAATCATTTAGGGCATCTCAAAAAGCACAGGAGCTTCAGCTAGTATCAGTAAAACAGTATTCTTTATTACATTGTTAAAAAAAAAAACCCTAAACCCACACATGAAGACAGTACACTTCAAAATGCAGAGCAGGTTTAAAACAACTATTAAGGAAAAATGGCTTTATCCCCTTCCCCACACTCACACACAAACACTTCCATCTCTTATAATAAGCAGTTACCAGAGGGAAACTGAGGGCTTCTTGGTGACTGGTACTTTCTGAAGCCATAATTTCTGCCAGTTGGTGGACATCTGACCCAAAGTCATCCTAATAATGTTTAGTTTATTAACAAGAAGGTAACTTCAAAATGTAAAAGTCCAAAAATATTGCTATTCAATTCATGTGTTTGGGGAGTGAGGGGGCGAGGAAAGTAGAATTGGCGTTCTAGTGAATCAGCATGTTTGTATTCAAGGATACATATAGATATAAAAACACAAGTACTTAGTTCAAGCATATCTGCTAATGCTTTTCCAATCATGCACTATCACCCAGTGGAGACACATTAAAAAGATTTTCCTCTCTGACCTAGGAAACTTTGGACAATTCATTGAACAATGTTCATATGAAGCATTCCATTACAATTCACTCAACACAGTCACTCATTTTGATTCATCAAGACTTTAGGTATCTCTCTTTACATGAGAGAACTGGAAAATGTGAAAGTTAACCAGATCATTAAATGCACATTCCATGCAATTACCTAATTGTTGGGATTTTAGAAAGCAGTTCAAGTAAAAGAAATTTGCCAACTCATTGATATTTAATGTGTTTTGTTCCCAGCTCCACATCTATCTCACATACATGCACTTATCCTATCTTAGTGTTACATTTTCAATGCATTGAAATTGCATTGCATTCACAATTTGTCATATCAGCATATGCCTGTTCCATCTCAAGCGCACATTTTCATAGTTTGCTGACAGTTGAGAACTATCTTTTTTACTTAATGTTCCTCAAACGTCAGTCTGTATCATTTCCCTACCACTGCCTACTTTATTTAAATTGTCAGCTTCTTGACTGATGTGGTTGTTCATAACAGTACTAATCCATAAAGTTCAGACACTAGCAACACATTTCATTTCAAAAGGTGTCCTTAAAATTTGAAGACATGTAGAGATATTCCAGTATTTCATTCTTACATTTTTCATTCATACATTTTTCACTTTTCATTTGAGATTATTAAGAGGCCTCTTTCTTAGGTCCCGGTCTTGCAAATATGCACATGCCTCACATTAACCATCTGAGGAGTCCCACTGATTTCACACATATGACAGGCAACAGATACTATATATTGTGTCCCTCTATCCACAAAACCAGATCCCTTAGCTATAGAGATGACTGGAAATTTTATATTAGAGAGAGCGAGAGAGAGAGAAGATTGAGTTCTAGCCAAATCCAAAACTGGAAAACAAAGTCAGGTTCAATAAAATTTCCCAATGTGGAAAAAAAAATGAACAAAAAGTTTTCAAGTTATTAAAAAGAAAGAAACTTTTCAACATTTTCAAAAAAGAAAATTGCCGGAGAATTTAAATTAAGTAAAAATTGACAGACTATTTTGCAATCAAAATGAAAAGTTTAGATTGTCCTGAAATGAAAAATAAATCAGTTTCTCAGTTTATAGTTATTTTTGACTTATCATCCCAGTTCAGACCAGGAAAAGATTTTGAACTCAGTATTCATAGGATGGAAAAAACTTTTCCCACCCAGCTCCATTTGGTTACCATGCAGTCTAGCTGAAGAGGACTCAGAGTGAATGAAAAATTAAAAGTCATATTTGTAGCAAACTCTTGTACAAAAGTATCAAAGGGGTAGCCGTGTTAGTCTGTATCCACAAAAACGAGAAGTCCAGTGGCACCTTCAAGACTAACAGATTTATTTAGGCATAAGCATCTGAAGAAGTGGATTTTTTACCCAAGAAAACTTATACCCAAATAAATCTGTTAGTCTTAAAGGTGCCACTGGACTCCTTGTTCTTGTACATAAAAATCTCAATGTTTTCAAAGTCTGATGTCATACCTACTAGCACTGGAATCTACTGCTGTGTCTCTCACTGTGAATCTCCCTTTCCCAGTCTTAGAAAGATCTTGTTTTTAGTCCTGCAAAGTCACAAGCTATCAGATATTAACGTGACATTCATCTATGCAAAAGTGGTCTCTGTCCCAGGACTGACTTTTGCCTATCTTGGGCCTCAAGCCAGTGGAATATTTTGGGGAAATTTCCAGATTTTGAATGCAAAAGAATAAACAGTTCTCTAGGAAGTGAATTTTAATTTTATAGCAGCAGTGAGAGTCTGCTCAGGGCTTTAGAATGTCAGAATCAGTCCCAGGAAAGATGGATTAGAAGGCAGAGGGCAGGTAGAGTACTCAAAGGTACATGATAAATTAACTTATCCTATAAATTACAGTGAATATTAATTACTGGATAGAATACCACTGAGACAGTCAAAACATCATGATAAAAAAATACACTTTATCACATGGATCTCACCAACAAGTGCAGAGGGTTGGAGAGGTGGGGGTTAGGAGGAGAAGAAGAGGGGGAGCCAGACACTCTAGACACTTACCATTAATCTCAGCACTTGTTAATAGTTACTGCAAAATGTAGTCTGAGATCCTGAAGTATGTCCTATTCTAAGTATATGGAACTATTACTTCGTAAACGTCTGAGATACTGCAGATAGGGTATCTCTACACTACAGGATTATTCCGATTTTACATAAACCGGTTTTGTAAAACAGATTGTATAAAATCGAGTGCACGCGGCCACACTAAGCACATTAATTTGGTGGTGTGCGTCCATGCACCGAGGCTAGTGTCGATTTCTGGAACATTGCACTGTGGGTAGCTATCCCGTAGCTATCCCATAGTTCCTGCAGTCTCCCCTACCCATTGGAATTCTGGGTTGAGGTCCCAATTGCATGATGGTGCAAAAACAGTGTTGCGGTGATTCTGGTAAATGTCGTCACTCATTCCTTCCTCCGTGAAAGCAACAGCAGACAATCATTTCGCACCCTTTTCCCTGGATTGCCCTGGCAGACGCCATAGCATGGCAACCATGGAGCCTGTTTTGCCTTTTGTCACTGTCACCATATGTGTACTGGATGCTGCTGACAGAGGCGGTACTGCAGTGTTACACAGCAGCATTCATTTGCCTTTGCAAGAAGGTAGCAAAGATGGTTACCATCCCTATTGCACCGTCTACCATTGAAACGGTGATGAGATGATGGTTATCAATCATTTTTCCTGTTCCGTTGCAATTGGAAATTGTGTGATGACGTTATCAATCATTTTGTACCGTTGCGCTGTCATGGGTCTCTCTGGTGGCCTCACTGAGGTCGGCTGGGACCATGGACAAAATGGGAATGACTCCCCGGGTCATTCCTTCTTATGTTTTGTTAAAAAAGAGTCAGTCCTGCCTAGAATATGGGGCAAGTCTACTATTGACCAGAGAGCACAGCGCTGTGGGTCAGAGCCCAGAAATCCTGCAGAATGAATAGAGCTGCATGCCATCTAGAGGGTGCCACCACATGCAACAACCCCACCCGTTGCTTCCCTCTCCCCCAAACTCCTGAGACTACCCTTGCAATGTCCCCATTTGTGTGATGAAGTAATAAAGAATCAGGAATAAGAAACACTGACTTTTTAGCGAGATAAAATGAGGGGGAGGCAGCC
Source organism: Chelonoidis abingdonii (assembly GCF_003597395.2). Classification (NCBI taxonomy): domain Eukaryota; kingdom Metazoa; phylum Chordata; order Testudines; family Testudinidae; genus Chelonoidis; species Chelonoidis abingdonii. The sequence continues at coordinate 195,890,583 of NC_133769.1, forward strand.
TCCCGCTGCTATGATAATCCAGGGAGTACAGAATCTTTTCTTTAGATACGAAAGAGGAAGGGGGGGCTGATGGAGCTCAGGCTCCATGCTATGATGAGGACTACCAGCCATTCTGTACCATCTCTGGGAATGACAGGAGTCATTCCCATTTTTACCCAGGCACCTCCGCCGACACTCACCAAGGCCAGCCAGGAGCACTCACGGGCTGATGACGGTTTCACCATTTTGTACCATCTGCCATCAGGAAAGAAGGAAGGGGATGCTGCTGTTAGCACCGCAGCACTGCATGTCCAGCAGCATGCAGTAGACATACGGTGACATTGAAAATGGTAAGAAATGATTTTTTTCCCTTTTCTTTCATGGGGAGAATGGAGGGTAAATTGACGAGATATAACCTGAACCACCCCGGACAATGTTTTTGACCCTTCAGGCATTGGGACTCAGCCAAGAAGGCAAATGCTTTTTGGAGACTGCGGGGACTGTGAGATAGCTGGAGTCCTCAGTCCCCCCCCTCCTCCATGAGCATCCATTGATTCTTTGGCTTTCCGTTACACTTGTCACGCAGCATTGTGCTGAGTCTCTGCTGTGCTTCTGTCTATCATAGCCTGGAGTTTTTCAAATGCTTTGTCATTTTGTCTTCTGTAACGGAGCTCTGATAGAACAGATTTCTCCCCATACAGCGATCAGATCCAGTATCTCCGTACGGCCATGGTGAGGATCTTTTTGGATTTGTGGATTGCATCGCCACCTGTGCTGATCAGAGCTCCACGCTGGCCAAACAGGAAATGAAATTCAAAAGTTCGCGGGGCTTTCCTGTCTACCTGGCCAGCGCATCCAGTTCAGATTGCTTTCCAGAGCTGTCACAATTGGTGCACTGTGGAGAGTACACGCCTGGGAGAGGGGGCCCAAAAAAAGCACCCGTTCAAAGTCAATAATTCGATTTGCAAGTTCACCACTTAACTCCTAATCCGACATGGCAATACCGATTTCAGCGCTACTCCTCTTGTTGGGGAGAAGTACAGAAATCAGTTTAAAGAGCCCTTTATATCAATATAAAGGGCCTCGTTGTGTGGACGGGTGCAGGGTTAAATTGGTTTAACACTGCTAAATTCGGTTTAAACGAGTAGTGTAGACCAGTCCATAATCACAAGTGAATACTGATGTTATGAGTACTTGATCTACAATGTACAGTGATAACTACTGTCCCAAATTGCAAGATGCTGAGCATGTGCCCTTCTGTTGAAGCCAATGAGAGTTCTAAATCCTCATCATCATGCAGGATCCTGCCCTCAATCTAGTCACCCAGCAAACACAACAGAATCCTGGGAAATGCAGAAAAGAAAGTGAATGCAGCAGTTTCTTCTTTTGAGGTGTCAGTATCTTTTAGTATCATCTGAGGATATGTTCAGTCTTGGGAAGACGTTTGCTGTAAATTTTGGATTATGCAAGGATCTGGGTGGGAGGAAGCTAAAGGAACTGCATGAGAAGCAAAAGAGTTGGCACTTTGCATTGGTCTTTACTTAAGGGCAGGTCTTCACGCAGGTAGTGATTGATCTATCAGGGGTCGATTTATTGCGTCTAGTGTAGACACAATAAAATCTATCCCCGATCATGCTCCTCATCAAGTCCAGAACTCCAGCTTGCGAGAGACGGAAGCAGAGTCGACAGGGGAGCAGCAGCAGTCGACTCGCCACTGTCCTCACAGCCAGGTAAGTCGACCTAAGGTACGCCGACTTCAGCTACGCTATTCACGTAGCTGAAGTTGTGTATCTTAGGTTGACACCACCACCCCTGTGCCCTGCCCCTGCTAGTGTAGGCCTGGGCTTAGAGTAGAGTTTTAGGAAAGAATTGGTCCTGGGAATTGGCCGTTGATGTTGGGATCAGATTCCTGGAAGAAATGATTGCCCTGAAAACTGTTTGTGACAACCTGTATTCCAGGAATGGTGTGTGTCAGTAAAACAAGTTGTACTTATAATATATCAACACTTCATCACCAATTCCTCCTTTATCAGCAAGCCAACCAGCAAACTGCCAGATATGTGGTACTGCTTGCAGAGAGGTGGGGGGGAATACAATAATATATCTGGGGAAACTGTTCATTTATGTGAATGTTACAGGGTGTGTGCTAATAAAGTTTAGAATTTATATTCCGCTTTTAAATAATGAGGTTCTTGTGCCTACAGAAATCATTGCACAGGCTATGAAATATAGATCCAAAGATTCCATGGCTAGAAGGGACAACTGTATCATCCAGTCCAGGCATTGGCAACGGTTGACATGCAGACCACCAGGATAAACTGCCTCGCAGGCCGGGCCACTTTGTTTACCTGCTGCATCCACATGTTCAGCCGATTGTGGCTCCCACTGGCCGCTCCAGGCCAATGGGGGCTGCGGGAAGTGGTGCGGGCCGAGGGATGTGCTGTTCATCGCTTCCTGCAGCCCACATTGGCCTTGAGAGATGAACCATGGCCAGTGGGAGCTGTGATTGGCCGAACCTGTGGTTGCAGCTGGTAAACAAACCGGCCCAGCCCGCCAGGGGGCTTACCCTGGTGGGCCACACGCCGAAGGTTGCTGATCCCTGATCTAGTCAAGCCTCTTGTATAACAAGCCATAGAACTGCCCTAAAATAATCCCTTAAGCATATCTTGATTTGAAAATTGTCAGTGATTGGCAATCCATCATGACCCTAGGTAAAATGTTCCAATGAGTAATTGCTCTCACTGTTGAAGGTTTATGCATTATTTCTAATCTGAATTGGTCTATCTTCAACTTCCAGCCATTGGATTAGGTTACAATTTTCTCTGCTACACTGAAGAACCCATTATTAAATATTTGTTCCCATGTAGATACTGTGACAGGGTCGGGCCAGAAGGGGACAGGAGAGTGATAGAAAGCAGATATATTAGCCTCAGGTTCAGCCTCAGCCTGGGTAAGACAACAGGGACAGTTCGAGAACGATCAGGAACTTGCTAGAATCAATTAAGTCAGGCAGGCTAATCAGGGTACCTGGTTTAAAAAAGACCTCACTTCAGTCAGTGAGGGGCGGGCAATTGAGAGTGAGAGGGTATGCTGCTGGAGGACTGAGGAGTACAAACGCTATCTGGCATCAGGAGGAAGGACCTGTGGTGAGGATACAGAAGGTTTTGGGAGGAGGCCATGGGGAAGCAGCCCAGGGAGTTGTAGCTGTCACACAGGTGTTACATAAAACACTGTAGACAGCTGTGATCCATAGGGCCCTGGGCTGGAACCTAGAGTAGAGGATGGGCCCAGGTTCCCCTCATCCCACCAACTCCCTGTTGGATATAGGATGAGTTGACCTGGACTGTGGGTCCCACCAGAGGGGAAGGTCCTTAACCTGTCCCCCGACCCACTAGGTGGACCAGCGGAGACTGTGAAAATTGTTCTCTTTCCTTTTCCCCATACTGGCCAGTGGTGAGATTAGCCGAGTGAATGTCAGGTTTGAACCACTAGCAAAAGTGGCCAAACTGAGGGCTGCCATGACTCTCTGAGGTGAGCAAATCTGCCAATAAGCACAGGACCTGCCAAGGCAGAGGAGGAACTTTGTCAGAATACCTTTAGACTAAATAAAGTTGCCACTTAACCTTCTCTTTCTTAAGCTAAGTAGATTGAGTTTCTTGGCCTAAGCATGTTTTCTAATCCTTGAATCATTCTCTTGGCTTTTCTCTGAACCATATCCAATATAATCAACATCTCTTTTGAATTGTTGAAACTAGAACAGGAGATAGCATTCCAGCCAAGGTCACACCAGTGCCAAATATAGAGGTAAAAACCTCTCTACGCCTACTGGAGCTTCGCCTATTTATACATCCCCAGATTGCATTAGCAATTTTGGCCACAGCATCAGACTGGCAGCTTATGTTCAGCTGATTATCCATTATGATCCCTACCATTTTTTTCCCCAAAGTCATTGCTTCCCAGGATAGAGTCTCTTTGTTCCTAGATGTACACATTTAACTATATTAAAAACTGTATACAGTAGTTTGCTTGCACCCAGTTCACCATGTGATCTACATCACTCTGTTTAGTGACCTCTTTGTTATTTACCACTCCCACAATTTTTAAGTCATCTGCAAACTTTATCAGTGATGATTTTATGTTGTCTTCTAGTTTGCCGATGAGTGTTAAATAGCATAATGGAAAGAACAAACCCGTGCGGGATCCCAGTGGAAATAAACCCACTTGAAGATTTCCCATTTACAATTACTTTTTGAGCCTTATCAAATTGTTCTAGGGTTTCTTTTTAAAAAAATCAAATCACCATGCTGTAGCAGGTGAAATGCCCTACAGAAATCAAAACATGTTATCTCAGCAACATTTCCTTTATCAACCAAGCTTGTAATTTCATCAACATAAGATATCAAGTTAGATATGGCAGTTTCCTGAAATATTGCGGGGAGATCTTATTGAATCAAGTTTAGTTATCTTTGGGGACTAGTCTAGTAAAATGCTTATGTATTATTGTGGGCTGGGATTTTATATATCCTCTACCCGTAGAGAGTTTATGTGAGGCCTGGGCATCAAAGGACTGTATTAAAATTGTGTCAGACAAGCATGGACTTTTGGAACAATCAATGTCAAGAGGATTTCCTGGTCAATGCCTAGGGAGAGGTTAATGCAAATTCCCCAACTCTAGTTATTCAAAACTTAGCCTTTTGAAGTTACACTTTGAGAACTCTGATTATCTGTCCCTGGAGACTGGAGATCAAAGACTGGAGTTGTGTAAAGAACCAGTTGAACTACCTAGCTGGGGTTCTGGTTCTGAATCTGGGACTGTTCTGAATTTGTAACTATGGTTCCTGGTTGTCAAGGACTAACAGCTACCAGCCTGTGAGGCTGGAGTCGGGAGGCAAATGCCGGTAATATTTTTAGCATGCAGGTTTATTGTTTTTAAATATATTCTTTTTGTAGTACTTTCACCTTAAGAATAAAATGTGCTTGTTTAGAAAGAGCCGTGCAGTGACTAGTAACTGGGAGCATAGACAACGGAGAGAAAGCACAGTGCAAACACTGGCCTCATAGGCAGTTTGGCTGGATGTGTATATCACAGTGTAGACGGTCTGTGCGATCTGAAAGAGCCCCTGGTCAGCAGGGAGCGAGGCACAGCTCTCCTCTCAAAAGAGGTAATGGCTGGGAGCTGGAAGCCTAAATTGGTTGCACTTGGTAGATCAGCAAGGAGGAATAACAGGTGCTGTTGACCTAAAACTGTGACAGACAGGATCTTATTTTCCAATCAACCCTTGTTGATTTGCATTAATTAACCTATCCATCACCCTACATGTGGAAGTTTGCATTTGGGGATTTGTGTTAACTTTGATAATTTGTATTTCAAAATGTTAACATTTGAATGAGTGAAGAAAGCCCAACAGCCATCAAAATAATTAGTTCTTTTTTGTGTCAGAGATCATATTCTTTCCTTAACCAGTACAGGTGCAAGAAAATGGAAGTACATCATCGAGTCATCATTGAAAGTTTGAGTCTTCTGCAGCTGTAAAATAGTGACTAGTCTTGATCATCAAGAGATGCACTGAAGTTATTAAAAGGAGTTGTAGTTTGATAAGACTAGGCTCAATGTTTTAGTTCTTACTCAAGAGAAAAAAACTCATTGTAGTCAAACAAACTGTCACTTGAATAAAGAGTGAAGGGTTAAGACTGTCAGTACAAACATGCAAAGGAGCTATGGTCCTGTGTTACCATAATTATCATTGTGAGATTAAGTCCTGCAGAAATTTAGAACCATCATCCCTTCAACAGGAGTAGAAGCATGCCCATTAAAGTCAGTGGCAAACTTTCTATTAGCTGTAGTGAGAACAGGATTTGCCCCAATATTTCTCTTTTTAATTTCAACTAAATACAAATATCTCTACCATAAGTTATTTATAACTGCTTTCAATTGAGAGATAAATGAAACCTTGCAGAAAACGAAAGTTTTAAACTTCCACTAGATCTCTAGTATACACTTATTCTAAAGAAACTTTCCTCCAGAGGCTGGTATTTTATCAGCAGAAGATGGAGATCTATTAATAGATTCTATTTGTATGTTACAGTAATAAATGTAATTAAAACCCATTGCTAATAAAAGTGCAGTTCAGGCAGGAACAATAGCGATAAAACTGCAGTGAACTTTTAATCAGATGGTAGATAAGGAAATAAATAAAAAATAAGCCTTAAATAATGTCCAAATAAAATAACTTTTATAAAGTCATATAATTCCTTCATCTGTTTCATATTGTTCACTTCACAGTTATAAAATAGCCACTCCCGCTACTCTGTACACACAGTTTTGCATTATTAGACTTTCATCTGCTCATAACATTAGATTTTTACTAGGACTGTGAAGTGATTAAAAAATCAATCACGATTAATCGCACTGTTAAACAATAATAGAATACCATTTATTTAAATGGTTTTGGATATTTTTTACATTTTCAAATATATTGATTTCAATTATAACACATAATACAAAGTGTACAGTGCTCACTTTATATTTTTTATTACAAATATTTTCACTGTAAAAAAAGAAATATTAAATTCACCTAATACAAATACTATAGTGCAATCTCTTTATCATGAAAGTTGAACTTACAAATGTAGAATTATGTACAAAAAAAAACTGCATTCAAAAATAAAATAATGTAAAACTTTAGAGCCTACAAGTCCACTCAGTCTTAATTCTTGTTCAGCCAATTGCTAAGACAAACAAGTTTGTTTACATTTGCAGGAGGTAATGATGCCTGCTTCTTGTGAGAACAGGCATTCACGTGGTATTGTAGCCAACGTTGCAAGATATTTATGTGTCAGATGCAGTAAAGATTCATATGTCCCTTCATGCTTCAACCACCATTCCAGAGGTCATGCGTCCATGCTGATAATGGGTCCTGCTCGATAATGATCCAAAGCAGTGCAGACAAATGCATATTCATTTTCAACATCTGAGTCATATGCCAGCAGCAGAAAGATTGATTTTCTTTTTTGGTGGTTCAGTTCTGTAGTTTCCACATCAGAGTGTTGCTCTTTTAAGACTTCTGAAAGCATGCTCCACACTTTGTCCCTCTCAGATTTTAGAAGGCACTTCAGATACTTAAACCTTGGGTCGAGTGACATACCTATCTTTAGAAATATCACATCAGTACCTTCTTTCTGTTTTGTAACATCTGCAGCGAAAGTGTTCTTAAAATGAACAACACGTGCTGGTTCATCATCCAAGACTGCTATAACATGAAATTTATGGCAGAATGTGGATAAAACAGAGTAGGAGAAATGCAGTTCTCCCCTAATGAGTTCAATAACAAATTGAACTAATGTATTATTTTTTTAACGAGCATCATCAGCATGGAAGCATGTCCTCTGGAATGGTGGCGGAAGCATGAAAGGGCATACGAATGTTTAGCATAACTGGCATGTAAATACCTTGTTTGTCTTAGCAATTGGCTGAACAAGAACTAGGACTGAGTGGACTTGTAGGCTCTAAAATTTTACATTGTTTTATTTTTGAGTGCAGTTATGTAACAAAAAAATCTACATTTTAAGTTGCACTTTCATGATAAAGAAAAGTTAAAGTTAAACATGTAAACACATATAAAGTTAAACACATACTTATAGGCTTTGCTAAATCATGGCATCATAGAAATATAAGGCTAGGAAGGACCTCAAGAGGTCATTTTGTCTATCCTTGTCAAGATTTTTTCCCCACTTTGAACTTTAGAATACAAGAAGTGGGGACCTGCATGAACACTTCTAAGCTTAATTACTAGCTTAGGTCTGGTACGCTGCCATCAGCCAGAATTTAGTGTCTGGCACACTTTCTGTTCCCCCAAAACCTTCCCTGGGGAACCCAGACCCAGACCGCTTGGGTCTTAAATCAAGGAGATATTAACCATCCCCCTCCTTTTCCCCCCAGACTTTCCCCTCCCTGGGTTGCCTTGAGGGCTACACAAGAACCAACTCCTGGAATCGTAAACAAAGAGGAATTAACCTTCCCCGCCTTTTCCCCCACCAGTCCCTGGTGAATTCAGACCCAAGCTTGGATCTTAAAACAAGGAAAATCAATCAGGTTCTAAAAAGAAAGCTTGTAATAAAGAAAGAAAAAGGTAAAAATATCTCTGTAAAATCAGGATGGAAAATACTTACAGAAGTACTAGATTCATATAGACCAGAGGGACCCCCCCTTCAGCTAATTCAAGTTACAGCAAACAGAGGTAAAAATCTGCAGCAAAAAGAAACCTTTACAAGTTGAGACAACAAACATAAGACTAATTCTGCCTTGCTGGCTATTACTTACAATTTTGAAACATGAAAGACTGATTCAGAAAGATTGGGAAAGCCTGGAAGATGTTCCGTCCCTCTCAGCCGCAACAATGACCAAAAAAAAACCCAAACGACTTCCCTCTACCAAGATTTGAAAGTATCTTGTCCCCCTATTGGTCCTCTGGTCAGTGTCAGCCAGGTTTACTCAGCTTCTTAACCCTTTACAGGTAAAAGAGACATTAACCCTTAACTATCTGTTTATGACAATCCTCCTGCACAGAGGGAAGACCAAGTATATCTAAATCATCCCTGGCAGGTGTATGTCTAACCTGTTCTTCAAAACCTTCAGTAATGGGATTCCACAACCTCCCTTGGAAAAGCCTATCCCAGTGCTCAGCTATGCTTATAGAGTTAAATTTTTTTCCTTAATATCTAACCTAAATCTCCCTTGCTGAAGATTAAGACCATTGCTTCTTGCCCTACCTTCATTGTACATGGAGAACAATTGATTACTATCCTCTTTATAAATACCTCTTTACATATTTGAAAGCTTATCTGGTTCAGTCTCCTCCTCCCATCTGCCCAGTCTGGAGTAGAATCTTATAAATTTACATACACACATATTGATACACATTTTACCATGGCAATAATGTTCAGTAGATTATCAGTTTTAAAATGATACCTCATAAGACTTACTTTGTACAAAATTTCATAGTTTTGTAAAAAAAAATTAACATGAGTACAGCCTGTCACAACCCCCCAATTTTCAATCTAAAACACAAGAAAGAAAAAAAAACCCTCTGTTCCAGTATCTTTCCAGGTAGCAAAGTTTAGCTGACTTGTCTATAATTCTCCAAGTCCTCTTCTTCCTTCACTACTTCTTTAGAGACAGATATTATGGTTGTCCTCCAGTCCACTGGAACATCACCCACCCTCCCTGAGTTCTCAGAGATAATTACCAGTGGTTCCAAGATAAAGAAATAGCTGAAACTATGTACCTTGCATTTCAACAGGCCCTGCCAACATCTAAGTTACCTAAATATTCTGTAACATGTTCTTTCACTATTCTGGATTGTGTTCCTTCCTCATTGTTGTTAGTATTAATTATGGTTTAAATTTACCTTTTCGGTGAAGACTGAAGCAAAATAGGCATTAAAACCTCGGCTTTGTTGATGTCATCTGTTATTAGTTCGCGTTCCCAGCTAAGTAGAGGAACTATGCTTTGCTTCATCTCCCTTGCTCCTAATCTCTTTGCTTATTGGATAACATTAAAATTGACAAGAAAAAAGCAGTTAGTGAAAACAGTTGAGAACCATGCTTAAAATAAATAGATGAAAAGAGGATTTTTCAAGATTAGTGAAAATAAGTCTCCTCCTTTACACAAGACACTCAGTGGGAGTTCATTTATTTTTCCTGTGAAGTATCTCACAAAGAATAAGATGATGTCTCCTTTAGTACAGTGTTCATGATGTTTTGGAAGCCAGATATACATATAGAAATGAACTCACAAATGTCATAATCACAAAGAGAAACAATGAGCCCAGAAATTTCATCATGACAGCAATATTAGTAGGCATCATGTTGTAGGAAGTTGCCAGCAAGATGAAACTGTGTGTGGTGAAGTGATTTAAGACAGCATTATAATAACCTGAAGTTTTATGGTTTTTATGCCCTTTGTATGGAAAATAGAAGTGAATAATCATCTATCTGATTCTATTATTGAAAGGTGCATGTCTCCTATATCAACTCATGCTAAAAAAGAAATTGGAATATACTACCTGTCACTCCACTTGAAAGCAACAGTTTTAACACAGTATAGAGCCAGATTCTTATTTAGTATAAGTCAGAATAACTCCATTGACTTCAATGGACCTATACTAATGTACACCAGCAGGGACTCTGGACCACACTTTCTCTCTTTTTCACCCCTCTTTTCTCTGCAGTTGAGCATCTGAAGCTTTAGTATGCCCTTACTGCTTCATTTGTATGAAAATACATCAATGGCATCCTCCCAAGCAAGGTTGAAGATTTAGTCTCCCTCTGAGATTTTATTTTTGCTACAGTGTATTGGTCGCTATTAGACAATTTGACAGAATAACAAAATAATCTATTTGAATTTGTTGATTTTTTTGAGGCTAGGAATTATTTTAAGAACAGCACTGAAGCCTAATATGTTTAAGTGTTATTAAAATAATGTATTATTGAAATATGACTGGTAGCAGCAGAATTTACATATCTAACTCTAGGTAACAGCGTTATCCTATGACTACTGATTATGGTCCCACTTTTTTTTAAAGTACTGCTTAAATTCATCATTTCAGCATACGCTTAGGTGCGTTGCTGAATAAGGACATTGCTAATCTGAATTTACTGGGACAAGAGCAACTGTATGTAGATTTCATACAGAAAATGATTTTGGATGTTAATTTACATAGCATGACAGATCCATGTTTTGCAGAGTTAACCATCTAATTGCACAATTTACAGGCTAATGCCCTAGTCTTGCAAGTGACTCTGGGCAAGCAGAAACTCAGGTTCTCTAGGAGTCCTGCTGATGACAAAGGGGGTCCTTCACGTGGAGCAGTTTGAAAGATAAGGGCCAAAGTGCAAGTGAGAAAAAAAATACTATGTATATGTATAATTTGGCCCTATGCCTAATTCCCACTTATTAGTGATTTTTTAATCCAGTTCTGAACTATTTTTATTAAGTTTTGTTTTAATCTAATCTTCGCCCATGTCAGCCTTTGACCAGTGTCCCTGCACCCAAAGAAATTCTAACAAGAAGTGCTGTGCCAGGAGAACATCATCTGTCTCTTGTCTATAGTGCCACCGCCCACTTTACAAGAGTTCAAATGATGAGATAATAGAGAGTTTGCAAACTCCCTGATACCTTAAGAAGCTCATTTTTCCTTTGTTTTTATCTGTTGCTTTTATTAGCTGGGAGACACCTGAGCCAGTTTTTGGTGTACCAGGACTATGATTTGTCTTACCAACCCTCTGACTCCAACAAGAGGGTATCTTGCTTGTGCTTAACTGTGACACCATCAGCATATTAGCCACCCAAACACTCTACTCTGGCTTGTGCCAGCCCTTACTTTGCCTTGCAGGGTAACAATGGTGCACTCAAAATTCCTGAGCTCTTTTGAATTATTCCTGTGTAGTGTCCAGCCCCTTATCCACTGAATACTCTCAGAAATGCTAGCTCTGCTGTCCCCAGTGGAACAGTGTACACACCAGCTTGAATGATTCAACTCAGGATGAATTCCTTGTATAATACCACAGCACTGAGATATTTATAATGAAAACAATATAGTACCAAAGATTCAAGAGATAATAAGTAAGAATAATGAAAACAAAGGGGTTACATTTAAAACAAAATCTAGAACAAAATCATGATTTCTAGAGACTAAATTTACATTAACAGGCTAGCCACCTTCGGTCTAAAGAAATTTCTCTCACCCGAGAGTCCTTTGCAGCATTTCAATCTAGGTAGGTTGAAATCCTACTGCCATTAATGTAATTGCACTGCCCGATTACGTCCTAGGTGTGGGATAAAGGGGTGTCTTCCTTGCCTTTTCCTGATGACCCCTAAAGTTCATTGTCTGTACCTAGAGTCAAGATACCCTCCCCCACAGCTTATTCTCTAGTGTGCTACCTCCCTGTTTATTTCATATCCCTGTTGACTTCATATATCAGTGAGGCTTCTATTGTGTTGTCTTACAATGCTAAATTTACATTTCAATTGAGAGACAGGTGAATAAACAACGTTTGTCTGACAGAAACCCTGTTGTCAACTCTGCCTTGATACAGACTTTAGAACATATTTCCAGCATACACATGTAACTTCTTCCCTATCACTATGAAATGGATGTACAGATGCTATTAGTAACCTGCATGACCCTGCCTTTTATTTAAGAACTCATGTAACATTCTTTGGTGAACCAGAACCAAAATGATTTTGTAACTGTCTTACCAATTGGCACTGAGGGGTTCATGGCTCAACGGTGTTTTTGTTTTTTAATTTTAGGGTGTGAAAGTATAATTTTGAACATGTGTGCGTGAGCACCCATAGTGTCCACTGTGGAAGGCTCCAGAAAGAAAAGTACCCCAGGCTTAAACATTGTCTCAAAACTATTCATTAGAGTGTGCTCTGTGTTCTATGTTTAAAAGTCCTGAGAAACTTGAAACGGTCATCTGTAATTTCCAGTAAACAAGAGTTGCCAAGAGTTGCATATCAAGAATGTTCTGTTATTATCTGGATTATAATCTGTTGGAGAGAGAGAGAAATGGCTTTGCCACCACACAAGAATAGAATTTTAGGAAAGCTTTATAATGGACTCTGAGGTAAGAGTTTCAGACGTTAGATAATTTGATTTCAGTTAGGACATTTAATCAGCTCTATGGTCTAGATTTGATTGACTGGTAAAAATCTTCAGTTGGGATTTATAAACCAACAGCCACCATCTTATAATCATCTTTAGGATTTACAAGGATTGATTATTTTTAGTATTAATGTTGTGATTTAACTCATTTGATAAATTAATTCCAGTCCATTACTGAACCTAAATTGTAGCTTTGCTCTTGATTTGATAGTTGTATTGCTATATTCATAGTTAATTTAGTAGTATCAATAGTAGTTTAGTTTTGAGATATATTTTCTTTTTAATGTAGTTTAATTAAATGTATAGAAGAGATGCAGAGTCATATTTTCTTCAATAAGCAACACGATTCCAGAACCTTTGAGGACATAGGTGGATATTGGCTAGTCAACTGAAAAGCCTCAAACAGTTTCACGTAATTAGCTTTGATCCTGACAAGAATGGGTGTTTTTTACACCTGCATTCACATGCAAAGAAGTGTGTTCCCACTATGTGTGTTGTGTGTAGAGAGAGGTTTTCACAATTTCTGTTGGAAATGCTCAGCTCTGTTTATAATATTTCAGTCAACATGTCAAGGAGAAGACAATAACAAGGGACTTGCATAGGAGATTAATCACAAACTATGAGTTATGAATACAGAATAGTCAAAAGCCTTTTCTACACAAAGTTTTTGTACCAATTTAACTGTATCTGTTTCTACACCAGAGAGTTAAATCAGTATAAAAACTTTGTGTAGACCAACCCAAAGATGCAGCTGGTACAAGCTGTTTGTAAAAAACACAAGGTAAATATATATACACCAACTTTTCTTTGAGCATTTATGAACAAATTAATAAAATCAAAATTTATGAGAAGAAGTGTGAAATCAATTTAATAAACTGCTTGCTTGGAATAATTTGCCATGCTCTAGTTTCTACCTGACTGGAAGAGATTCTCAACAGAGACCTAGAAGTGGCAGGTTCAGTGAACCATTACCAATCTAGTTTATGGGTTTATTTCCATTGTAACTCAAGTGCAGACAAAAACTGGGAACCAAGAAGAAAAGATGATCTGCCACACCATCTCACACACACGTGTTTAAACATGTTTAAAAAAGCTTAAAATAGTGTCAATTGCCCATTTAATAGCTTATCAGCCTTAGCAACATGAAATTTGGTGCTGAATAAACACACGCACACACACACACACATGAGAAAACTTGCTCTCTAGAACATGTATATTAGAGCATGTTGAAAGTTATGTCTCCCTCCTCCACCCCCCGATTGGAAAAAGTGTTTGACCAAAACAACAACAAAAAAAGATTGTTTCGCAAAAATGGTTTACTTTTTGCAGAAATTTCAATTCATTAGCCATCCCCCACACAACACAACGATAAACAAGAAATGTTGTGTTTCTGGTAAAGAGTTAAAACATTTTGTGCAAGAACTAAAATATTTTGCTTCAAATATGCCATCATGATACTTCATAGGTATGTCCTAGGATGCTCCGTGGTCAGGGACTGGCGTGATACAATGTTTCCCCTAAACAAGAAGGGAAGCCACTGTGCATCATGAGAGATATAGTCTATCAAGGGAGCCCAACTTAAAGAAGAAAAAAGGAGCCTGAGACATCTGAACTTCAGCTCCCATGAGACAACATGGTGCCATTGTTGAACTGAACTATCTCAGACAACATTTTCCTCAGAAGTACCACCCTCAGTATCCAACCATTTATAGTCTATGTGCACAATTCTTTCCACCATACACCAGCTTTAGAATATTGCATGAAAAGATTTATATCAGCAAGCTATTGGTTCATGTTTGGGGTGAACTGTGAGACAGGTTGTTGAGATGACGGTTTTTACTTTTGCCTGGTGCAGCATTCATGGTGATACACCACAAAGAAGCCACCATTTTCCCCTGCACTCCATCTCCAGAACTGGTTTTCATTTTATATTTCCTATAAATCCCAGTATGGCCATTGGTTTATGGATCTCCATTTAGTTTTTAAATTTAAAAGACTAATCTTAAAAGAGCTAAGGAAGGGGTTTCTTGGAAAGAAATGAGGAGAGACTGGAAGAAAAAGGGATATTCGGCTGTCTTGGCAAAAGGTTGTTTCCAAAACTTGACTATTTGATTACATGACAACTACAGCTGGTCAAAGTGGTAGAAATATTTTCATATTGTCTTATATAATTTTTGAAAAAATAGTACATAATTTCAATTAAATACATCCAACCAGCTCTACTCACAGCCTTGTTCACAACACTGCACAGTTATAACCCCAGCACTCTAAAGAGTAGGGAGGGAGGGGGGGAATCACTGTGCCTATTATATTAGAAGGGTACTAGAAATACAGAAGAGCAGTAATGAAATTGTATCCTCTTTCTTCCTTGCCTTCCTTCATCTGATTTCCCTGTCCATAACCTATTTAACAAAGTGGATATAGAGGATTGTCTTTAATACAAATCCCTACTGGTTTTAAACAGTAGCCTTTCACCTCATTATACAAAAGAGGTACAAGTACTTGAACAGTCACTAAAGCACTGTAGCTAATTACTATCTTGCCACATGGGAATTATTATTCTTTGAATGACATTATAACCCAGGGAATAGTTCTAATCCTAAACATCTAAGATACAGCCTGCAAAATAGTTCATTATATGACACCGAGCTCAAGGATATTGGGGAGAGGCTTATTTTATTGTATGATATTGCTCATTGCTGTCAGCAACTTTTTTAAACAGAAGTCTTAAATCAATCATAAGTCACTGAATCTTTCATAAGTGTCAAATGGTATGTTTCTAAGTGCTTAGGGGCTTACAAAAGCCTATCTGGAGTAATAGTTTTACAGCTTGCTACACCTATATTTCTGTGTTCAGCAGCAGAGTGGTAAAAGCAGCTGTCTTCTCTCCTTGTTTGCTGCTGCTTGAAAGCAAAAGCCATTAAAGACTTTGCTATTTTCTATATGAATGCATGAGGTAATAAACAAACCTAAAGCAATTAACAAAGAGAATGTATTGGATCACTCAGTCACTGAGGAGGAGAAGGCTGAAATGAAGTTGCAGGAGGAGGTGCAATGGTTGCTGTTAATACAATTGGACAGTTCCTGATCTTTGTTGTGGCTGCTTTGTGCAAAGCAGCTGCAAAGCCCACTTAATCCGCCACGTGACATGCTTTCTGATGTAAGAGAATCTCTAGGTGGCATATGGGGCAGGGGAGTGAGTCCTAAACTCCACCCCTTCCCAGCTCCTACAAATGGAAAGAGTGGCTGTAGCCAAGGAGCTACTACATTCGGCCAAACCCTAGCTCCCTTGAGGCTGTGGCCAGATTGTGCAATTTAGAGCAGCTTTAGTGCTGCTCTGAGTTGAACCTCAGGACTGAACCAAGAGCAGGCCGCCCAAGAATCAGAGAGGAGCAAAGATTGCTTAAGACTATCTGTACTCTATACCATCCCCATCACTGTGCTGTACCAGGCACAAGAAGTATAGGTCTGGCCCTCAGCTTTGCACTGTCTTTATTGTCAAGATGGCATTTTGATGAAAATTCCCCCACAGTTACTGGGCTAGCTGCACCTCTGTTCCATTTCTGATGTGTTATAGCACCCAGCTCAGGTGTTTGAGCTCTTGTCTTTACCCACCTTTGGGCAGAATTTCATTCCTTCTACTTTTAGGTGAAAAGCCAGATACACTATCCTGTGTGGACCAACCACTTGCTACTTTTCAGGCCTGTCTCATTTTGGAAGCTTGTGGCCAGCGCAAGTTACAACTGACCAACAGCCTTCCTGAAACAAAGAATTTTTTTTAGCAGAATGAACAAAGCATTGAGGGGGGAAAAAGGTTGTTTTTGTTTTTTTTTAAAACATAGACATTCATATTTAGCCACACCTAACTTCAGTCTACCTACATACTTCACTACATGCTAGGGCTGTCGATTAATAGCAGTTAACTCACGTGATTAACTCAAAAAAATTAGTCATGATTTAAAAAAATAATTGCAATTAATCGCACTTTTAAACAATAGAATACCAATTGAACTTTATTATATTTTGGATGTTTTTCTACATTTTCAAATATATTGATTTCAATTACAACAAAGTGTACAGTGCTCACTGTCGGGGAAAAGAAGACCACCTCTGTGATTTGATCAGACAGCCGGAGGCATCTTTATTGCATATACACTTGTGTACAAGCGGAGGCCAGCGTATTCCCTAGCAAGGGTTAAGCTGACCTGACTGTTACAAATATTATTGAGCTTATAAAGGTCACACATAGATACAGCCTTATTTGGAATACAAATTGCTAATACTGCAAAACATGTCTAATATTTACCCTATGGCATACATATTGCTATTTAGCAAGCAACTCTCACACATTTTCCTATTTTCCTGTTATAGTCTTTGCCAGTCAAGTCTGCGATTTGACAGTTTTAGCACTTTTTCTATAGTCCCGACAGCAGGGTCAGCTGTTATAACTTAACAGATCTCCTGGTTCCCCTTTATCCAATTCTAGTTCCTCTTTTTGGGGCCCTGATTACATCTTCCTGCCTTGGCATGCCCTTTATACAGTAAAACAAGCTAGGTTAAAGCTCTAAATTATTTTTGCTCAAAGGCCTAGGGCCTAAGATAATAGAGGGCCTAAGATAATAGAGGGGGGGTTATATTTTATTATTTTATTACAAATATTTGCACTGTTAATAATGGCAATCGAAAAAGAAATAGTATTTTTCAATTCACCTCATACAAGTACTGTAGTGCAATCTCTTTATCATGAAAGTGCAACTTACAAATGTAACATTTTTTTGTTACATAACTGTTTTGTTTTTTGAGTGCAATGTAAAACTTCAGAGCCTACAAGTCCACTCATTCTTATTTCTTGCAGAGTCAATCGCTAAGCAAATAAAGTTTGTTCTATTACTCGGGACATAATGCTGCCCGCTTTTTATTTATGTCACCTGAAAGTGAGAACAGCCGTTCGTGGCATTTTGTAGCCGGCATTGGCAAAGTATTTACATGCCAGTTTAGCTAAACATTCGTATGCCCTCTTCGGCTTCGGCCAACATTCAAGAGGACAGTTGCTATGCTGCGACTCTCGTAAAAAAAAAACAAACATTAACTAATTTGTGACTGAACTCTTGGGAGAATGCATGTCCCCTGTCTGTTTTACCCACATTCTGCATATATTTCATGTTATAGCAATCTCAGATGATGACTCAACAATATGTGTTCATTTCAAAAACACTTTCACTGCAGATTTGACAAAATCAAGAAAGTACTAATGTGAATTTCTAAAGATAGAATAGGCACCTCAACCCAGGTTAAGAACTGAAGGCTTCCAAAATCTGAAAGGATGGTGGGACATGCTTTCAAAGTCTTAAAGAGCAACATCCGAGGGAAACTCCAAAACTGAATGACCAAAAAGAAAATCAATCTTTACTAGTGGCATCTGATTGAGATGATGAAAATGATATGCATTGGCCATACTGCTTGGATCACTATAAGCCAAACCCATCAAATGGAATGTCCTCTGGAAGAGTAAAGTTTGAGAAGCATGAACGGACTTATGAATCTTTAGTGCACTGGCACGTAAATATCTTGCGACGCCGGCTACAACAGTGCCATGTGAATACCTGTTGTCACTTTCAGGTGACATTATAAACAAGAAGCGGGCATCATTATCTCCTGGAAATGTAAACAAACTTGTTTGAGCAATTGGCTGAACAAGAAGTAGGACTGAGTGGACTTGTAGGCTCTAAATTTTTATGATGTTTTATTTTTGAGTGCAGTTATATTTTTGTATGGAATTCTACATTTTTAAGTTGAAGTTTTATGATAAAGGGATTGCACTACATTATTTGTACTAGGTGAAATGAAAAATACTATTTCTTTTGTTGTTTACTGTACTAAAAATCTTTTCTGCCATGTGTGGCTGGAACTCACTCATTTCTCTCATACCAGGTTGAAGAAATATGATAAATTATTCATAAAAAAAATAGCAATTTGTCTTCTTTGGTTTTGTTTAACTAGCTGGCCTTAAATCATTGTGCACAGGCAGTTTCATTGTCTCCTATTGCCATATAAAGTAGTACAGAAAACAGAGTTTAAAGAATGATTTGAAAAGTGGGGGACATTCACTCATCCTGAGTAGCAATATTGTCATATGAGCAGTTTGGCTAATGGATTTCTAATATAGCTGGAAAGTTTTAGTCAAATTGAAACAAAGGTGTGATTGACAAGAGAAATTGTATGTTTTACTGATGTTCTTAGAGTTAAAGGAATATGCTGAAAAAGCTTTCACTGTTATTTTAACAGTCCTGCCCCACATTCTCTGCCTCTTTTCAATATGTTGTGGTAAAGACTATATTTATATGGATGATTAAAATACACTTGCTGCTATTTCAGTACTTTGCACATGTTTTGACAAATGCAGAATGTCCTTGAAACTCTTGTTTTAGTCCAAACATTTTTGCTAAAGCAGTGGGATACACAACTAAAACAGTCATTCACCCCTGGAATTGCTATTCAAATTCAGCAAATACAACAGTGAGAAATATCAGCTTGGTGATTTCAGCATAGTTCTCAGTAATAGCATGCAAACATACAAAACATTCTGCACAACCAGTTATACAGGTACATGCTGCTGTAAAGAGATAATGTCAAAGGAATAGAACACTGTGACATGATAATGGTCTCCTGCTGGAATATGAATGCTGGGGCAAAGCTGTGGAATTTACAGAAAAGAAACATTGAAAGCCAAGACTATTATTTTCCGTGTGGGAGATCATTATCTAATCTTCCAGCCTGCAAAACCAAAGGATTTATTTACATTAAACCCACTGATTAAAAAAAGCAGATTATACAACGACAGGTGATCCAAAAAGACAGAAAACATCTTTTTTGGCAGATAAAGATGCAGGAGTCTAACAGTTACTCAATACCATTCCTTGGAATGGAGTGTTCTGGATCAGTGAATGAATTGTGAAATTGATGCTTCTACAGAAAATCAGAAACCACACTATTTTAAAAATGCAGCTTATTTTTAAAAAAGTAATGAAGATTTGACAAGTCTGCCAGAAAACAAGGTTACACTGATGGACTGCTAAATGGAGAAAAATGTTGCTTACAGTGCATTCCATCTTAACACAAGAATCTAAATATGAAGTCCATGGGAATTCTGCACACACAATTGGGAAGGCCATGTGAGTTCAACTCATATGTTTGGAGACCTGGGTACATGGCTTCTTATGTAAAGAAAAAAGTGTTGATTTCTCAGACACTAGTCTTATATAGAAACTGTCTTCTGATTAGTGTAGAGTATCTCCATAGCAACTCCCTCAGGAAATTAGAAGACAGGATTATGTACAAAAAATTCCATAGACATTTTTTAAAAATACAAATGTAGCCTTTTAAAGCTACACCCTGAGGAGAGGGTCATTGTCTGTTGATTACCTGTTACAGAAGGCCAAAATCAAAGTCCTGAGCTGTATAAAAAAGGGCTAATCTGCTCAGCTGTTCCGGTTTGGGGACTAAAAAAAATGAACTTGTACCCAGAGGAAAAATTCTTTTGTGGTTTGTGAAGGACTGAACCACTCAGAGACCTATGCTGGAGTTGGAGGTGATCTCTGGAAACCATTTTAGCATGCATGTAGGTTCTTTTATTGTTTTCATACTTTTTCTCTGTAACGATTTTACCTTAAGAATACATGTGTTTGCTTAGAAGGAGCTGTGTGGTAACTTATAACTGAGGGCAATACACCTTGTAGCTCTCAGAGTAAAAGCAAAGTGCAGGCCATCTGGCTTGCTGGGTATATCGCTGTCATAAACAGATAGCTAAGGGTTAATGTTTCTTTCACCTGTAAAGGGTTAACAAAGGGAACCAAACACCTGACCAGAGGACCAATCAGGAAACCGGATTTTTCAAAGTGGAAGGGAGGGAAATTCCTGGGTGTGTTTTGTCTTTGTTCGCCTGTTTTGTTTTCTCTCGGCTATGAGGGAAGAGCTTTTTTTTTCTATCTCCAAGCTCTTTCTACCCTTCTGTTCCACAGTTTCTGAGGTACAAAAGGAAGCAATAGTTTTATGTATTTTGTATTTACATGTGTGGAGTTGCTGGAATGTTCAAATTGGATATCTTTTTGAATCAGACTGTTTATTCATATTTCTTAAGCAATAGCCCTGTATTGGTCATCTTGATACAGAGTTTATATTCTATGTTTTTTTCTTTCTTTTTTTTTATATAAAGCTTTCTTTTTAAGTCTGTTTGAGTTTCCTCTCGAGGATAAGCTCGGCAGCCCAGGGAATAGGTGGAGGGGGGAAGAGTAGATAAAATCATCTCTGTTTCTTGTGTTTGAGGTTTGTCTCTTTGTGAAGAGACGGGCACAGGCTTCTTGGTATTTTAGTGTAAAGAGATTGCTATCAATATCTCAAGTTAGGCCAGAGAGGGAAAGTTGGGTGGGACGAGGAGGGGAAGGGCAGTGGAGTATTTCCCTTGCCAGTAAGACTCAGAGCTTCTGGGTCTTGGGGGTCTCTCCAGGGAAGGTTTGGGGAGACCAGAGGGGGCCAAAATCCTGGAGATTTTGGATGGTGGCAGCAAGATAAGATCCAAGCTGGTAATTAAGCTTGGAGGTTTCATGCTAGCTTCTCAGTTTATGAACGCTAAGCTTCAAATCTGAGTAGGAAGCTATGACAATCACAATGTAAGGCGGGGAGCTGTGCAGCCTTAAAATCCCTGTTCAGGAGAGAGTGAGACATAGGTCTTTGTCCAACAGAGGTGATGGCTAGGACCTAGAAGCCTAGAGTGAATGCCCTGAAAGGGACCACAGAGGGAAAAGACAGGTGCAGTTGCCCTGAACCTATGAGAGGCCCAACTCTGTCTTTCTTAAAAAAACCCATCAAACAAGATTAGTATCAGAATCAGTAAACAAAGTTTACCCGCCATACATTAAAACGGGCTCCCTTTCACCAGTTTACTATTCTCAGTACTTGCTTACTTTAGAAAGTTGTGACAGTTGAACTTAAAATTGTCTTTTTAAACCAGTGTAGTTAAATTGGTGAAAACCACAGCATGGGCATTCTTAGCTCGGTTAAAGGGTCTCTTATTTCAACATACCTGGATCCTACTGAAGCTAAAGGGGTTAGCCATATGTTTCAAGTTAAACATATTGCTGGATGGACAACAGTATTCAGTACTTTGAAGACTGAGTCCTTACAGTTTGTCATGACCAGGAAAAGCAGTTGAGTTTAGGTTGGGTTTAGCTAAAATGAGCTAGCTAAACCTGAACTAAACTTGTTTTTTTTCTTATTGCAGTGTAACACATTAAGCTGGTTGTTTTCTACGAGGCTAGAATCAAAAATTGAGCTAAAAAAATGTTGCTCGACATCTATTCAAGGAAAAAGGCAGTTTTTAAGTCAGGTTTAGCTAGCACATTTTAGCTAAACCCAATCTAAAAATCAGCCACTTTTTTCTACACAAGACAAGCTTTAGATTGTATGCTCTTTGACTATAGTCCATGTCTTCATAAGAGTTTTACAGTGCCTAGCATAATAAAGCCCAGTTCCTAATATTATGTATCTAGGTCTAGTAAAAACAAAATGAAACAAAATATTTTCCCTTTGGAAAATGAGGTTTCATCAAAATCCAAGTTTTCTTATGGAAAAGAACCATTTTGGCAGAATTTTCCATTGGGAAAATCAGAATAAAATGTTTGTTTCAAGTTGACCCATCATGGTGGCTCAGTCACAGGAATAGACCATACTGCATCCTGGAGATATAATTCAAAGGGGAGCAGAGATTGGGGGCATGAGATGCTTGTAACTACAGCTTCAATGAGGCACCACATTGTTCAGATGCAGATTAATGCCAAGTCCAAATGAAATGTTTCATTTCAGGTTAACAAATTGAAAAATATCATTTTGATTCAGGAATGCCAAAATATGTTAGAGAAAACTTTCCAAAATAATTTTTTTTTCTAAAATTTCTATTCCACAAAAAGTTGAGATATTTTAACTTTTCACATCCTTATTTGGGAAAACGAATGTTGAAATATTGGAATGTCCCCCAGGATGGAATTTCTTGGTTTTGATCACTTCTTTCTATAGATCAGGGATCGGCAACCTTTGGCACTTGACCCGTCATGGAAATTCGCTGGCAGGCTGGGACGGTTTGTTTACCTGCAATGGCCACAGGTTCGGCAGATCACAGCTCCCACTGGCTGCAGTTCACCGTTCCAGGCCAATGGGGGCTGCAGGAAGCAGTGGCCAGCACATCTCTCGGCCCACGCATTTTTTGGATTTTGCTGATGGGCTGCATGCCAAAGGTTGCCAATCCCTGCTAGAGATCTTCATAACAATATCTCCCTCCTTTACAGCAGTCCTGGAGTCTTAGAAAAAAGAAAGTGCCAGAACACAGGGCAGTGAGAGGTCCTGGAGAGAGCAGAGGGAGATGTGAGCTAGTGGGGAGGAGCTGTGAGGAAGATAAGGGCAGTGGGGGAGATGGGAGAGGCTCAGGGGAGCAGGAGATGACTCCCTGCAAAGGCTGTCCTGTCCCCTGCCTCTTCACCACTGTACCCAGATCCTGCTCCCTGCATAAGGCTCCACTATCCAGGCATCTTCATTACCTAGCTCCTCACATTGCCTGGCTCTGCCCCCAGGTTCTCAGCTGCTCTGGACCCCCTGGTCCACTGCCCAGTCCTATCTGAAGTGTCCCTGGCTCCCTCTGTGCAGACCCTTACTATGTGCCCCCAACCCAAGCCCAGCTTGAAGGATGGTCTCTAGCCACGAAGGGAAAGGAAGCACCTGGCCCAGGACCAGCAGAAGTGCCAAAACAATGTTCCAGCTCCTAAAAAAAGCACCAGAATTGTGTTGCAGAGTGTTCCAGCACCACTCAAGTGCTGCCTCACAGGAGTGTTGTAAAATTTATTTTGTAAGGTGCTCATATAACATAGTTATAGAGGTATCTAGATAGAAAAAGAGCCTCCTGCCTCTGTGATAAATGTTTAAACCCAGTAGCAACAAGGCAGATTCAGCAGTATACTCTAATTATTTTGTGCCACTCTGGTGAAGCAAAGCAGATGTAAAACTTGCTGAACTAGCCAGTAATCTGGATTTACTCCATGTTGTCCGTTTTGGAGCTGAGCAGTACAATGGCATGTACCAGTGACTCTGGCTCAAAATATTTTACAAATTTACAAAGCCAAAAGAAATAATACAGAACTAAATCTATCTATATTCAATTAGTACAATGTTACATGAGCTTGAATTCTGCCACAACTCACCTGTCTCCCCTCTGCCACACCGCTGGTATTATACACAACTAGACAGCCAAAACTCTGGCCCATTTTGACAAATAAACAAGCATCAGACTGTTTGATTGATCTGATAATCCACATGCCATAATTGAAGATGGTAAATCCCTAAAATTCTCTAAGTTACAATAGATGTCTTGTTGCAAAGAAGACGACAAATTCTTGAATAATGTGACTAAAATGACACACTTCTGACTAAGCTGAATACTACACAGTAAAGGTTGCAAGAAACAAGGATAAATTAATGAGTCTCTGTCCCCTGTGCTTGGTGGTTCTCCTAGGGCAGACCCTTGGCCTTCAGCAAGGTACTTTGATCTTCATTCTTCTCACTTCAACATCCTCATTATCCTACTGCTTCCAGGCATAGTTCTCAACTTGCCAAGGCCCTAATTGATTAATCAAGTCACTGTGCACTGTGTAACATATGTTAAAAGGTAACAATCAATTGCGATCTGGAATGGATAGGAATAGCATTCCAATATCAATCCCCTAGGAACTTTTTAATATATCAGCAGTCTTTCCTAGTGTTCATTATCTACAAAATAATATAAAAGATTCATATGTTTATTCATTAGTAATTCACTAGTAAAATGCATTGTAAACTGCTAATGAAATAGCAAGTTGTTAATTATAAAGTGACAGCAGTTGAGCCCCCACAAAATGCAATTTTCAGACTTTTTTTATCTCAGCAAATGACTGAGACACCACATTAGAATTTTTAATGTCAATACATAATCACAGTCCATAAAAAAATAAAATTTGTTTCTGCTGTTTAGAGTGAGTGGAGAGATTTAGAATATTAAGAGAAGTATAATATTCTTTGTTGATGCCAGAAGCTGACGTTTAATAAAGATATTTACAACTCTGATGGAGAAAACCAAAAGTTCAAAATTACTAAGTGTCAAAATAATGTACAGTATAATCTCTGTACCCAGCCATCAGTCCATGTAGGTTCTAGCTCAAAATATATTATAAAAGCAAGGCACCTATATGCCTATTTAACATTCATAGTCCCTGTCCCACATCAAGATCTAAAATTTCTTTTCCCTGCAAAAGGAAGTGTATGAGAATAGGAGCAGTCATACCAGATGCTAATGGTACACAAGCACATACAGAATATGGTTTTGCCTCTTTTTCTTTTGTCTAAAATTACATACAACTTCTTCCCCTTATCAAAATAATATCAAAGTTGCAGAATCAAGCTCCAAGAAGTTAGGAAATGCCAAAATTAAGGTTCTATTCTGCCCCCTCCTTATGATAGAGTCTAATTACATGAGCACATGTTACTTTTTCCACAAGCTGTCTCCCATCATTCTCAGTGCACCAAATGAATGGTGCTCAAGGAGTAAAGCAGCTATTCAATAATTATGTTTATCCTTATCAATAAGTACATGTTTATTAACCAACATTTGTATGTACCAATTAATTAAATGGAATGCAAAACTTACTGATCCTTCCTTGATAGCTCTATAGGGTAAGAGAAAATGGGTGCCTCCTATCCTAGCTCTAGGTGATGAGCTAGTTTTTTTCTCCTTGGAGAATCCCTTCTATTGCTGTGACACACTGCACTTCAGTTTGTGAGATATAAATGCCCAGATCCCTGAATACTAAGCCTGAGATAATCTGCAGTTGTGGGGACAGTGTACAGACATTATGATTGGATCTATTTGCCTTCTGGTCTCATTCTCCCTGGTGACTCCATTGTGGGTGACTCTGAAAGGGTAATTGATCCCACATACAGCTAGCGGGAATAAAATAGGAATCAAAGTGGCCTGCTGATTTCTCTTTCCACATGTTGACTCTGATTGGCCTACAGAGATAAAGGGAAACTCCATGATGTATGTCTTCAACCAATGGCAAATCAAACTCATACTCATGTATCTGTGGATCCAGATCCTGAGTGGTAGGGGACCAGACCTCTACCATATTAAGATACACAGAGCCATTTATGGCGTGATGACTCTTAAGGTCACTAGAGACGGCCCTGAACTGCAAAGTTCATACTCTGTCTGATCCAGATTCCTTAAAACCTATGCTCGTATATCCATCCCTCCCTATGTTTATGCCTTGTACAAGCAGGGTAGAGGGCTCAGAGCAGGTATCATGGAAATTAATGTGAAAAGATCAATAGTAATGTCCACCACAAAAATGTGCAGTAAGTTCTATGACTAGAAAGGCCTCCCAAGCTCAGACTTATTCTCCGTCTGGCCACATCCTTCGAATCCTGAGTAGTTGTTCATGCAGAGAGACTGTTTGGTTTTCATTAGAGAATGAATGCTGCTGCTTAGGTTTTTCTCTTCCCCTTATGTGTTTGGCCAACTGTGGTTAATATTTGCATGCATTTTATATCTTCTTGCCTGGAGTCCCTTCCATGGGCTTCAAATTAAGCAAATAAAGTACTTCACTGCAACAGGACCTCAAAAACAGATGGGATGAGAGTTTCTTTATTTGACAGAATATGGTTTCCATTTGTTTCTCACTTAATAGCTCTTATTTGTACTATTGTTTAATACCTGAGCCATAAGGCAACAATGAATTGATCCCATCATAATATCACCTTTATTGTACCGTACATCTTTCCTGGCTCCTAATGTAACAAAATTAGATTGCATTTAAAAAAATATATTGTGCAATATATTCCTCCTGACTACCAAATGTAATCATGGAAATTAATGAGCATTATCTGAAGCCATATTAGATTATTCAGTAAAATTCAAGGTGTTTTTTTCAAAATTTAAATAGGTTTGTTTAAATGATAAGTAACAGAGGCACTGTAGACTAATTATGTATAATCAAGGTGTCCATTTTAGCTAAATACAGGGAGGGAAAAGAAAATAGCATTACAGTTAGCATTTACAATTTTAAAATAGATAAAAGAGGAACACAATTTTTGTTTTTCATTGCAAACACAAGATAAAATAATCTTGATCCTTTTTAATAATTAAGGTCATTGTATTCAGTTCTGAAAAAGCATATTATAATGGAAATAGAGAAATTACAGTACCCAGAAAAGCCAGGGAAATACATGTATCTGGGTTTCCAAAATGGTTAGAGAAAGTGGGTCAGTAATCTTCAGGAAAGAAGAGCTAGACTATTAGGGTGACCAGAGAGCAAGTGTGAAAAATCACGAATGGGGGGGAGGTAATAGGATCCTTTATTAAAAAAAAAGCCCCAAATATCAGGACTGTCCCTATAAAAATGGGACATCTGGTCACCCTATAGACCATAGAAGAAATATTATTAGTTTGTACAATAAAAAGAGCAAAGCATAATGCCTGATCTTGCACCAATCTACTTACGTATTTGGATAATTCATTGAGTTCACAGGGACTTCTCACAATTACAGGGCTAACTGCACCTTTGACCTCTTCTCTAGACCCTGAATGCACTTTCCCTTCCAAACTGATGATACTTTTCCACTCCCCCACTCTTAGATTAAGTCCTGGGCTACAGTAGCCTGTGGAACAACTATTCATACCTGCATATTGTTCCTTTGTGAGTCATAGCAATGGTTAATAGAGAGACCCAAAATAGCCTTCTGAAAACAAAGTATTGTTTAATCTCAACAGTAGGAACAGAGAAGAAGAGGTTTTTAAAACAATAACTCATCTGTATGCATGTCTTTCTTACCTAAAGGCTTAGGCAGGCCTATCGTACCCCAAGCCCCTGGACCCTGATGTCAGTCTGCTCCCCAGCTGTCTCTCTGCCCGTGTCATTGAGTGCCTGCTTTTTTATCCAACTAAAGACTTTTTTTCTCTTATCCCACACACTTGGATGGGCCACCCAAAACCAGGTTAAATCAGCTGCCATGGAGAGGGAGGGGAGAGGGACCAAACCAAAGCATTAAAGTGAATAACAAAGGCATTATCTCTTGTCCCTTGGAGTGTTTGCAAGGAAGTGTTATATCTGGAGTCATTAACTGATTTTCTTGTGTACATGAAGCCAAACCCTGCTGGAATTAAGTCCTTGCCTCCCCTCCTCCCTCTCCCCCTCCCTTACCTTACAGAAGTCAGAAAACCAGAATACAAAATAGGCATAAATTATTATATAGCAGCTTCAAATCCATCACAGGACCATTCAGGGTAATAAAGTTACACACAGGTATAAGTGTTTGCAGGATCATTCCCATAAAGAGGGCAGTGCTAAAGTCTATTTTGCCAGTGGCAAATGGATGAAGAAGAGAGCATGAATGCAAAGTAAAGCAGGAATGAAGAATGTGGGCGAAATTCTCCTACTGCTAGATCGCCCTCTTTGTAATGGGGAGCGGAGCTCCTAACTGCCTCCAGACAGGCCAATGCAAAGAGAAGCATCAGAAGCAGATTGGACGATGGACCTCTGGATCTGTACTTAAATAGATCCAATGGGTGGGAACCCTAGAAAGGAGATGCAGAAAGATAGCCGCCAGTACTTAAGCCCATAGGTTGAAGTAATGGCTGCAGAGGATATAGAGTGGGGCTGCATAGTAGTCCTATTGCCTACCTCTAGAGATTCAGAGGAGAGGAATATCAATTCAATTCTGACCACACAGGTTAGGTGCATGAAATCCGTTGAGAATTTAGGTGAAATGTCTTTGCACAATGTGGTTTAACATGAAAACCCAACAAAAGCAATCAGAAAAAACATTTAAAAAATGAATTAGGCATGTCAAGGCAGCCAACTGTGAGGGGGCGGGGTGACTTAACTCAAAGGACAGAACGGTGTCCTACAACTACCACTTAGTGCAAAATGATCAGTAATTGGCTGTTGGCAATTCTCTATGTTCTGATATTGTGTGCTGTATAATAGACTGGCATTGCTAAAGAACATTGCTAAGCAAGGCAAGACTTACAGAAGGTCAGTCACCTCTTCAGTGACAACTTCAAACATAAATTATTTTTTTAACTGTTCCGCATATTTCTCAAGATAAGGGAAGATTTATGACCATAATACAGGGCAAACATGCAAAGACCTAAAACTTGTTCTGAAATTATATCTTTTTCATTAAAACCTAATTTCTGCTGATGAGTATTGCTATGCATTTATCAGAAGGTAATAACCATAGTATGACCTAGTTTTTTTTTTACTCAGGTTTGACCAAATTACACGAGAAATCTGTATATTCTCGCCAAAGGCAACATCTTTTTCATGTAAATTTAAAATGTTCAGCCTGTCACTGTCAGCTTGGCTTTTTTGAAGGTGAATCGTTTTACATGGAAAAATAGAACTGAACAAACTGCAAAAAATGTTACCCTTTAAAAAGAACAAAAGCAATTGGTGCACACATTATGTTCGATAAGCGTATATAGCTGAAATTACTTTATATAAAAACACTAAATATTCAAAAGCCTCTTTCGGCCTAAATAAATCCATTGTTTACTGGATTCCTGGTTCAAAAACACTCTAGCTAGTGTTTATTTAGAAGCATGCATTCTCTTGCGTTTGTATCTCATAGTAACGGAATATATGTAATGATCGATATGTACATGAAACTAACCTGCGCTCTTTTCTAAACAAAATTTATTAAATATCATTAGTATAGATATTAGTTTTCTAAAGTGCTCATGTACAATTTTCAAAAGTGCCTAAATTACTTAGGCTTCTAAGTTTCATTTTGAAAGGTGAAAGTCAATGGGAATTGGCCTTCTAACTCACCTAGGCACATTTGAAAATGCGACCGCTTGTCAATTTATCTATTTACAGCAATTGATAAAGTCTGATCCATAGTTTTTGGGGTCTTTTCACTGACTTCAATATATTATAGATCAAGCCCAATTTAACTAATTCAGCTAAACCAGGGGTAGGCAACCTATGGCACACGTGCCGAAGGCGGCATGCGAGCTGATTTTCAGTGGCACTCATACTGCTTGATTCCTGGCCACCGGTCCGAGGGCTCTGCATTTTAATTTAATTTTAAATGATTAAACTTTTTAAAAACCTTATTTACTTTATATATAATAATAGTTTAGTTATATTTTATAGACATAGAATGAGACCTTCTAAAAAACATTAAACTATTCTGGCACACGAAAACTTAAATTAGAGTGAATAAATGAAGACTCAGCACATCACTTCAGAAAGGTTGCCGACTCCTAAGCTAAACTATTAGGAGGGTTACCAAAGATCTGAGAGGTAGATAGCTATGTCACCAGCTGTTGCAAGTAAATCTACACAATAGATATAGATCAGTGTTAGCTATCTGACTATATTATTTCTTATTTCACAAAGTTATGGGTTTTCAACATGTATCCTTTTTCTACCATTGTTGTCCTCCAAGTAGTCACTGATAGACCATTCTTGAAAATGTAGAAAAAGAATCAGTAAACGAAATTACTTTTTTTTCAGGTGATTGAAGGAGATTGGAAAATTTCTATGGCTTGAAGTGGGCAAGACGACTTGAAATGGATCATTGGTTCCCTAAGTGGTTAAACAATAGAGGTGCTTCTGGCTAGGAACCCTCATTACATGTTTTTACTTGCAAAGAGGGGAGTATGTCTCTCATACTCCTTGTATAAATATCTGTTGAATCTTCTTCGCAAAATTTTAAAATAAAGATGCTCTTAAAAAAAACCCATTTTTTTCCTAAGCATGTATTGTGATTTTTTTTAAAAAACAATACATTTTTAGATGTCTGGCCCAGATCTTTTCCTACCCGCAGTCTCTGCTGAGCACAAAGCAGGGCATTAATGATCTAGTTATTATTTTCTGCTGCCAAGACCAGTTGTGACAAAGTTTAGGGTAGCTTGAGAGCTACCTTTGCTAGTTGGTAATGCTTCCAAGAAGCTATTGTCCACCAGTTGCAGAGAGGTGGGTGGCACAGGAGCTGTCTATGCCAGGTGAAATGTCCATCACCTCAGGGGTTTCCTTGGCTGGCTGGGAAGATAGTATAGCTCTCTGATTCCTTTGTGATGCCAGGACCGTGACAAGAGGTCTGTGCTGGATCACGATCTGTTCTACCATCATAATACTCACATGAAGGGATGATTCTCACCCTTTGTGTCAGATCCTATCACTCTTTTTTCCATTCCTTTGAATAATTATTTATTTTAAAGAAGAACCCTTGAAAAGTTATAAATTATTATTTACTAATCTTAATAATATCCTTTGTGGAATTAATATAAAGTTCAAGAAGGCCACATGCCACACTTCCAGACCATCACAGGGATGAGACACATCTGTTCATGTCAAATTATTGCACTTGACAATTGAAATAACCATCATGCTTAACTTATACCAAACAAAATTTCTGTAGATGGACACAGTAAGTCAGAGCCACAGCTTGAATTTTTTTTGCAACACAGAATAAGTATGACTAACAGAGGGCTAATTCAAAAATACGAGTTGTATTCTGTGCAGACACAGAGGTGTGCCTTGCATACAAGATGATTGTTTATTTTTCTACATTCCAGTCAATATGCTGTCATGTGCCTGAGATTAGAATACTAGGCTATTGATTTGAATAATTTGTTTCACAGAATTTCCTGTCATAAAAGATTCATCGAGTTACCATTTTTGAAGCTGTTTTTTTCCAAACACAAAATATAAATCATAGAAGGGCAGTAGCACAGGTCAGTTTATTGCTAATCATTAGAACAGAGGTCGGCAACCTCTGGCACGTGGCTCGCCAGGGTAAGCACCCTGGCAGGCCGGGTCAGTTTATTTACTTGCTGCATCGGCTGGTTCAGCCAATTGTGGCTTCTACTGGCCGCGGTTCACTGTCCCAGGCTAATGGGGATGGCAGGAAGCCACGGCCAGCACTTCCCTTGCCTGTGCCGCTTCCCGCCGCCCCCATTGGCCTGGGACAGTGAACTGCGGCAGGTGGAACCTGCGATTGGCCAAACCTGCCAACATGGCAGGTAAACAAACTGACCCCACCCGGCAGGGTGCTTACCCTGGTGAGCCGTGTGCCAGAGGTTGCCGACCCCTGCATTAGAACAACCATGAATGTATATCAGGTATATTCTGTATTCTCTATGTTGGACCTTAGACAGCTGAACAGTAGGGCTATAAATAAACTCTTAATTAAGGGCTATTAATTCTATTATCTATCTCAGCTTCTCTTTTACTCTGTATGGTCATGTGTACCTTACAAACTCTAAAAGTAAATCCTTTAAAGGATCTCTGTGTATCTTGCCAGTTTCTATGGCTTTGGTTTGTTTGTTTTGTTTTATTGAAAAAAGGCTAGGTCAAAGAAGTGGGTTTTACATTTCAATCTGAAGATGGAGAGATTTGAGGTAGTTCTTATACCTTCTGGGACTGAACTCGCAGTAATGGACAGTTGCCAGGAAAGCTCTGTCTTCCTGCAGTACTAGGAAAACTGCAGGCCATTTTTTAAATGGAGGATTTAGTTATATGGAGGTTAGAGATGGAAAATAACTGGTTAAATCAACCAGCTGATCTCCCAAGGAAGAGGAGTATAGAAGTACTTTGCACTTTCATAGCATCTTCCATCAGAGGAGCCGAAAGAACTTTACAAACATGCATTGATGTTGTCCATGACAACCTTGTGAGGTTAGTATTATAGTCCGCAAGGCTCAGAGTTTAAGTGAAATGCCCACATTGTCACAAAAAATCTATAACAAAGTATGGGGGAGGTTCAGATATACTGATACCCACTCATGCTTTAATCTTTCATTATCTCCCTGCCTTTGGTTAAACACTATTATCTGTGTGACAAATGGATTCCAATTTATTAATAATTCACATTTGATATATAGATGAATATGAATAACATTATATAAGCTGATGGGGAAAATAAACTCCCCTCTCCATTGTCTTAGGCGCTAGGCCTTTGAGCAAAAATTATTTAGAGCCTTAGCTTAGCTTGTTTTTCTCTACAAAGGGCATGCCAAGGCAGAAAGATGTAGTCAGGGCCCCAAAAAGAGGAACTAGAATTGGATAAAGGGGAACCGGGAGATCTATTAAGTTACAACAGCTGAGCCTGCTGTCGGGATTACAGAAAAAGTACTAGAACGGTCAAACCGCAGACTTGACTGGCAAAGACAATAACAGGAAAAGCCATAGTTGGAGAATTAATTGGTCAGCTTGCTTGTTATCAACATTATATTCCAAATAAGGCTGTATCAATGTGTGACGTTTTGTGGTTTTAATCTTTATAAGCTCAGGGACATTTGTAACAGGCAGAGCAGCCGTCTCCTGTGTGGGGACCAAGCTGGCTCTCCATGCATGCATGATTTTATACAATAAAGAGCCTCAGGCTGTCTGACCTAAAATCATCGGTGTGGTCAATTTTCCACAACAAAGCCATTTGAAAAGCAGACTGAGCTGACTTCTGGTGCACACCGCGAGACAATCCAGTTAACGTGAAAAAGCCCAGTAGTTAAGCTAAGACAAAGTGTACATTTCCTTTCCAGAGTATACACCTTCAAAGAGACCCCTTCTATTGTAAAAAATGGGGGAGAGTGGAGGATACAGGTACCAAAACTGCTTATTCAAAGCAATGTATACAAGCCTGAGTGGATTTGGGACACAGATAATGGATGCATGAGGAAAGAGAGACTCGGGGGCACTGCTTTATAGGGATTGTCTCTGTTAACATATAATAAGCCAGGCACGTCAAAGAAATCCAAAGGACATAACCGCAGTGTGAGACAGATAAAGGGAAAGATGATACTCGAGAACTGAAATGAAAGGCTGCATTCCTGACAGGCTGGAGTGCCAAAAGGGCCAGAGGGGAGGAAAAAAATAATGTGATTTCTAGAAGTGTAGTCTTTTTTTCTATTCATGTAATTAAATCTAAGGGGAATGAATAAAGATTTTCCAGGTTAGATCAGTTCTGCAGTCAGATTATTGTTTTAACTCTCTCCCCTCTATTTTGAATACATTTAGTCTTTAATTAGCACACTAGAATCTTACACTATTGCTTGAGAATATCACACAGGCCACCCCAGAGAGGCAAAACAGCCATCATCCTTTAAAATGTGGATATGAAAGGAAGAAAGGAGGCTGGAGACTACCCCACTCAGGATTCTTGGTCAAATGAGCACAGAATAATTAGTCTTCTTCCACAATGTGTGTTGCTTGCAATGCTGCTGCCCAATAGACACACAGAATATATTCATGGCCACAGATGAGAACCAAATTTAAGAAGCGCAGATGTTATAATAATAGGCTGTTTGTCTGCTCAAGAGGTATGTGTTCTGCTGCACTCTACTGGATGGACTATCAGATATGTGAGAGAGAGAGAAGGGATGAGATCAGGCTGCTCGCTAGGACTTCTACACAAATTACTGATTGCTGCAGTCTACAGAGGAAATATAATCCCTGATGTTATGGCACAAATGTGATTGCTTCATGGATTAAAAACGAGTGTAAACATTTTAGAATTCTAAGCAGGGCTGGCCATGGCATCATGGTCAGGGGGGCACCATGAGTGCTTAATTTGGCTGGGATTTGTCAGAGCTGAGCCCCGACACCTCTGGGCTCCTGGCCAGCAGCTGCCACTCTCCAGATACCTTGCTCTGAAGGCACTGCCGCCACCAGAAGCAGCGCAGAAGAATAGGTGCCAATACCATACCATGCCACTCTTACTTCTGTGCTGCTGGCATTGATGCCCTCAGAGCTGCACGCCTAGCCAGCAGCTGCCTCTCTCCGGCCATCATGGTCAAGGAGCAGGGTGAGTCTGGGGTATGAGGAAGCAGGGTGCAGGTATGATCGGGGGGGCGGGGAACTAGCAGGGGCCAAAGCACCAACAGACAAGTTCACCCAGGGTGCCCTTTTCCCAAAGGCCAGCCCTGGTTCTAAGGGCCAAGTCCGGAGGTCCATTGTGAACCTTTTGCACTGTTATAGCATAAAAAGATCTGTAAACTGGCTCAAGCCGTCTACTGAGGATTCTAATGTCATGGGGAACTCTGAGCTGGTGCAAAGTTTGGAGACATACTAAATATACACTTGTTATGCTCCAATAACCACCTCCTCCTGAATTAACCTAGGGCTCTTCCACTCCCTCACACAGACATAGGAGCTGTCATGATTGTTCCACCTTAGAAACTGATGGATTCAGTCAGAGCCCAGAGCTATTTGTAGGGGAAAAATCAACCTGTTCTAGAGCTGAAAATATTTGGTGTGTATGTACTTTAATTGTTCATGTACTGCCTTTTTCATGGCACTGATCACTGGTATATCTACAATTATCTACCTTCCTATCTTCCCTACAGATCACAATGCTTCAAAAATTACCTGAGAAACCTGATGAGAAAAGAGAAAAACAGCATGCCAGAGGCAGAAGTGATTAATCCAATCACCTGTACCATAGTAAGATTCTGCAGTCTTACACCACAGCCATGTTGGAGCAAAGAACAACATCTGTGAATTTCCAATCAGCAGACTTCTGACACATAAGGAACATTTCCTTTTCAATCTTTTGCTTGGCTCTTATAATTTTTGTAGGAGATAGGGACTTTCATGAAAGCCAACTTCACGAGGCAGTGAATTGGCAAAGACAGTTTTAGGGTTTTATGGGATTTCTCATTCCTGGATGTCCACAGAGCAGCAGTGCCCAATATTGTTTTCAGTCTCCTTTGTTTGTCAGAATACTGTAACCATTTCTTATCAGCGATGCCACAGCGATTCATGATTTTGTCACATTCATACTGGGCAACAGAAAAGCACTGTTCCTGGGGATAACCTTAAGGCCACTGATTGCCAATTCACCTGTGTGTGAAATAATAAGTGTTGGGGATAGCCTACAAAGCCTTAAATGGTTTGGATCCCAGATATCTCAGAGACCGCCCAACTAAGGAAACATCACCTGATGGAAACGCTTTGTCAAAATATTGCCAAGGAGCTGCTCAGATGCATACAGGATAGGGAATTTTTGATGATAGAGCCCTGCCTGTGAAATTCAATCCTATTAGAACAAGGGTAGGCAAACTGTTTGCCCCACCAGGTTTCGTAAATTGTTTGGCGGGCCAGTTAGGGGAGGGGGTCGTGGCCGGGCCCCCACCTCCTATCTGCCCCCCCGGAACTCCTGCCCCATCCAACCCCTCCATTCTCTGATGCCCCCCCGGTACCTCTGCCCCATCCAACCATCTCTTCGCCCGGTCCCCTGACTGCCCCCTGCCTCCCCATCCAACCTCCCCTCCTTTCTGATGGGCCTCCCAGGACCCCTGTTCCCATTCAAAACCCTGTCCCCGCCCCGACCCCTATCCACACCCCTGCCCCCTGAACATCCCCCGAACTCCCCTGCCCCCTGACCGTGCTGCCAGCAGCACCAATGGCTGGAAGCACTACAGATGTATTGCCTGGCTGCAACTGGGCCACGCTGCCGCCACCACCACACAGCACAGAGACTGACTCAGGCCAGTCTCTGCAGCTGCACTGCCCCAGGAGCTCACAGCCCTGCTGCCCAGAGCATTGCACCAGCGATGGGGTGAGCTGAGGCAGTGGGAGAGGGGTTGGGGGTGAGCATCCCGAGCCAGGAGCTTGGGGGCCTGGCATAACGGTCCCGTGGGCCAGATGTGGTTCATGGGCCATAGCTTGTTCTGTCAGGTGGCTCCCATATACTACAGAGAAAGGCCCATTATAAACATTAATAATTAAATACAGTTAATGAAATTTTAGCATGCAATGATCTCCAAAGTGGGTTGCATGCAAGAGGATCCATGGGGGTGTGAGGCAGGAGGTGCGCTTTTTTTTTTTTCTTCATCAGAAGGGAGTCAGAACTTTTTTTCTTTTTGGCTTCGGCGTGCTCAAAAAATTTTACTGATGGGATGCACGATCAAAAAAGTTTGGAGACCACTGGTATAATGCACTGACTCCACACACTTTCTATCCACAGAGCAAAAACTAGGCTTTTGGAATCAATAACACCATTGCCACAATTTGTGTTTTTTATTTAGACTTTTTTTAAAAAAAGTAATTGTAATGGGATACATTTTCACTGGGGTTCACTCTGAAGATCCAGGCAACTGATTAAACTTCCTACAAAAAAGCACACATGTGGGAGGGTTGTTTATTAATGATCACATGTGCAGTAATATTGTGGGCTAAAAGCTCTCCTTTTCCATGTATATCGGTATTTACAGTTTGTGAACAGGTACGGTCTGATCTGACCACATTCTATGCCCTGGTCTACACTACAAACTATGTCGCTATAATGACTTCACTTTCCCACACCCATGAGCGACATAGTTATTGTGACCTAAACCCCAATGTAGACAGCGCTTCTCCCATTGATACAGCTACCACCTCTCGAGGAGTTGGAGAACCCACACCAATGAGAGAAGCTCTCACATTGGCATAGGTAGTGTCTTCACTAAGCACTATAGTAGTGCCCCTATACTGGTGCCACTGTAGTGCTGCAACTGTAAACAAGCCCTAAAGCTCTTAATGCTGCTGGGTGTTTCCAGTTTTTTACTCTTTGGTTAGATTTTTTACCACCAGATTTTTTACGATGCATTATCAGTAATTTCAATCGTCATCTACCCTGAATGGCACCTCATCATTTATAAGGTGACCATATTTCCCTATGCTGAATATGAGACACCTGGTAAAATTACTCGTATTCAAGCGAGTTCAAACAGCAATCAATCATACAAACGTTCAATAACATCAGGTTGACTGATCCCCTGTTAAAAAGAAATACTGCATAGTTGGATTCTTTTTATTTACCTTCTTATCTTTAAGGCTTTAGGATTCACACGGGGAGGGGTGACACACACACTCTACCCCCCCACACACACATGGGCAGAGATGACACACACATAAATACACCTATCTCACACAGACCAGGGTGTGACAGGCTGACCTTCCCCTCCCTGCCTGGAGCCCTCCATGCCTGGCTGGGCCCCCGGGGTGGACCTGCCTCTCCTGGTATCTGGCGCCACATCATCTCGAGGCAACATGTGGGGGGGGGCACAGAGGGTCACATACCCTCCCTTCTCAGATTTATGTTATGGTTTACACCAGAATTTGGCCAGCAGAAGCCTTTCTGCACTTTGTGGGCAGCAAGGGATGGGAACTCATCCCTTTCCCCTCCCTCCCCCCAATTCCATGTGACTGAAAGCCCCCCTCCCTTCCTGCCCGTGTTCTGTCCCATCTAGTGGCACTGAGACCACTTAGAGAGAAAGATTGTGTCTGCTCTATAGCCTTAGCTAACAGCCATATGGCTTTTAGCTCATGCAGTAGAGGCTCATGAACTAAGCTCCAGAGGTTCCCAGTTTCGATCGTGCCCGCCAACAACCAGGATCTGTCAGTGTTACACCCACACAGTGTCAAAAGGCTGCTGGGTACCGACATTACCCAATCACCTCCTGTCCTGTGGCTACAGTGTGGGAAGGAAGGGGTTAAGCCCTAAAGATGCATTGTGCACAAGGGCCCAGGGAATCTGACTTCAGAGGCTTCAGAGAACTCGGTCAGAGAGGTGGCTCTGCAGGGCAGGGTGTCTAGAGGATGGATCGGCCCCACGCTCCCTGGGGACAGGACCCAGAGTCGGAGTGAAGAGGGTGCCAAGCCCTTGACCCGGAGGCTGCTGTGGAGCCTGCAGGGTCGGGGTGTGAAGAGGCTGAAAATTGCTTCCCCCCGCACTCCAGAGCTTAGCTGAGGGGCAGAAAGCCTTCCCTGTGCCAGTGCTATGCAGGACTTTGGCACATGTAGGGCTCGGCTCCTCCTGGCCAGCACCCCTCCTGGCGAGCTGGAGGGTCTTGGACTTAATGGGGCGCCTGCCCAGCCAGAGGCAGTGGAGGAAGGAAGGAGACTGCCGCCCAGGCTGCTGGTGAGCTGAGCACTCTGATTAGGGCTGATTCTCAGCACAGTGCTGGGAGAGGGACACACCCCAACAGTGGGA
Organism: Chelonoidis abingdonii; assembly: GCF_003597395.2. NCBI lineage: Eukaryota > Metazoa > Chordata > Testudines > Testudinidae > Chelonoidis > Chelonoidis abingdonii. The sequence goes on from NC_133769.1 coordinate 195,929,285, forward strand.
TATGAAGGAGAAGCGGGGCTGCGGTGGGGGAGTGAAGGGGAAAATCAGGGAGACGACAGCGAAAGGGGGAGCATGTAAAGTGCCAATGAGCAACAGAGGTGACACATAACTGGCCGCTGCCTGGTGCCTGCTTGCACTCACCAGTCACCGCAATTTTCAACATGCAACCAGTGTCAGCCAGAAATGGGACAGGGCCCTGCTAGCCAAGAACCGGCACGCAGCGGCATGTGCGCTGACGGCCCAGCAGGGGTAGCGGCCAGCCCTGCACACTGCAGCTTTGCACTGCCACCAGCCTTGCACACCCACCCCCATCACAGATATGCATTTGACCCACTGTATGCATTTATTTGGCTAAATGCGGCCGTATACAATAACTGTGTGAAGCAACTTGAAATATCTGAAGGTTTACAATGAGATAAGTGATATTTTCTGAATTATATCAAGACTCTCATGACCTGAGACAATTTTTTAACTATAAACCAGCTACTCTAAAAGGACCATTAAATGAAGTCAAGGGGAAAGGAGTCCAAAACATCCAATGGATTTCCTTTTGATCAACTGCATTTTTCATATTTTTGTGTCTCATCCATGAAGCTCAGTGGGAACTGAGCTCAGGAGGCAAAGTTAATTATTTTCTCTAAGAAATCTTAGGCCTTTCATATACTGACAAAGTAGCAAAGGATTTGGATTGCTTCCCCCCAACCTTTCCTTTATAAGCTGACATTTCACAAGATCAAGACAGAAGAAAAGAGACTACAAACACACTGCAAATAGAAAAGTATAACTGGGGGAGGGGTATTTGCAACCTTCTCTAACATTCAGCTCGTCTTTCAAGCGAAAAGAAGGCAAAGAAAATGTAGCTTCAGTCACTTTGCCAGACAACTTGGGTGGGGTCCCATACATTCAGCTGTAGCACTATACAAGAGAATGCAACAAGGATAGAGAATCTGCCATAAAACATTGGCTGATACCCCTTGGACTTTTTGAAAGCTGTATAGTCCTCAGGCTGGACAGCACTGCTGTATATAAAACAGAGACCAGCTAAAATGTCTGAGGGTATGGCTACACTTGAAATTTCAAAGCGCTGCCGCAGCAGCGCTTTGAAGTGTGAGTGTGGTCGGAGCGGCAGCGCTGGAAGAGAGCTCTCCCAGCGCTGCACATAAACCACATCCTCTAGAGGTGTAGCGTGCAGCGCTGGGAGCCGTGCTCCCAGCACTGCCGCCCTGATTACACTGATGCTTTACAGCGCTGTATCTTGTAGCACACCCCTGAGAACGAAAGTTGCAGCGCTGTAAAGTGCCAGTGTAGCCATACCCTAAGACAACTGCCTCTGAAACGTTGGTCCAAAATTTTCCATCAAAACTGTTTGATAGAAAATTGGGTTTTAAATAAAAAATTCTTTTTCATGAAAAGTGTTTGCTTTTTCACAGAAAAAACTCCCCCACTCCAAATCCAAACTATTTCAATTGAAAACAAAATATATTTCTATCTGGATATGTTACCACAGTACAGTTTAGTTGCCTCATGTCCTATCTTCTATGGGCAGGACTCTCCATCCTCCATGGTTCACCACAGCAAGGTGTTCCTATAATGCAATCCCCTCCCCCCCATCTATGAAAGGTGAGATCATGGCTCATCATGAGAGATTCAGTCCATCCAGGGAGCCCAGCCTATAGAGAAGAATGGGAGCATGAGGCACCCAAACTACAGCTGCTATGAAGCACGGTAGGTGCATTTCTGAATGAAAATATTTCTGTTTTTGAATTTTCAGCTAAAAATCTTGGACTTTTCTATGTGAAATTTACATGACAATTATTTTGTTTCCATCAAAAATTTCCAAGTATCTGTGCTCACCTCTTCTACTTGTATCTTTGGTGCCAATGTAATCAATGTACCAGGCATAGGATAGAAAGGAAGGAGGAAAAGGGAAGGAAATTGTACAGCTTAATGAACACACACTTCTCTACCTTCCGTTTCATGACACTTTAGTAGCCTACCCACTTGTGCCTTTTGTTTGTAAGCTTCTCAAGCAGTGGGTGCTGTTCTTTGCTGGCAGAGTTAAGAGACTGTAAAGTGCCAGACAAACTCAAAGGTGCTCTGTGAATTAAAGTAAAATAACACCATTGTTACTGATCTGGAAGAGAAAGGGAAACAGAGCAAAACCGTCATTCTGCCCTAAGTATTGGCAAGGCTTTTTCTTCTGTGAAGAGATTCGACTGCAGCCTATGACAAACTGATCAGAGAAAGAAAATGAAAAGCACAGCAATGACATTTCTGACATTCGTACATAGGAAGAGGAGGTGGTTGTGCTAACAGTATACAAAGAAAGAACAGTAGGAGGCACCAAAAGAACAAAAGGTGGTATAGAGTAGAAAGAGGAGGAACTTCTCTCTTCCTGCTTTCAAAAAAGGCCTGCTCCTTCCCTTTTGATATAAACAAGGTAATCCGTTTTAGAATTTCTTTGTCCTGATCTTGGCAGTGATTCCACCAAAAAGAACAGGCCCAGGGGCATCAAGTGAAAGTAGCAGCTTCACCTCTGGGGAAAAAATAGTTGCAGAAAAAACAATCATAAAACAGACCACATACACATGCCAGTAAGCAGCAGTGTTTTTGTGGGCTGTGACCTTATTTTTGTGTTTCATAATGTTGCCACGCAAGCAGCATGTGCATCGGGGTGGCTCTAGGCACCAGCACAGCAAGCGCGTGCCTGGGGCGGCAAGCCGTGGGGGGGTGGCCTACCACTTGCCATGAGGGTGGCAGTCACGCTGCCTTCGGCAGTGTGCCTGCAGGAGGTCCGCCAGTCCCATGGCTTCGGTGGCAATTCGGCGATGGGTACGCCAAAGGCGTGGGATCGGAGGACCTCCCGCAGGCAGCCACCAAAAGCAGCCTGATTGCCATGCTTGGGGCGGCAAAATACATAGAGCCACCCCTGATGTGCATACAGAATGTTATTATTGGGACAAGCTGCTGATTGTATCTTTGTGGAATTACCTATCTGTAACAAATACCCCAAATTTGTCACATAATTAGCTTGTCTTAAAGTCAGGGCCAGCTCCAGGCAGCAGAGCAGGAAGCAGGTACTTGGGGTGGCCAATGGGAAGGGGTGGCACGTCTGGGTCTTCGGCGGCAATTCAGTGGTGGGTACCTCAGTCCCTCTTGGAGGGAAGACTGGCCACCGAATTGCCACTGAAGAATGCAGCGGTGCAGTAGAGGTGCCACCGAAGTGCCACCAATCACAGCTTTTTTTTTTTCTTTTTTCTTCGCTGTTTGGAGTGGCAAAAAAGCTGGAGCCGTCCTTGACAGGGGAAGTGATACCAGAGCATGACACCTCTCATTCTTTCTCCTTTCTCCCCCCTTTATGGAATCCTACTCTCCCATTAATACTAGTGTGAGCCCCTCTGCATCCAGCTTTAAGTCAGCGCCAACACCATTTTTGCCATTCCATTAGCCCCAACACCCCAAATCTCAGTTCTCTTCATCAGAAGCATCATTGGCATTTTAAAAAAAAGCAAACTAAAATAATTTGTAGCAACAGAAACTGTATTAACACGCAATATCTTTCAGTGTTTTCATGCCATGACCGACCACAATTACTCTCATCCCACAGGAAAAACAGTTTATACAGCTAATTGGGGAGATAAGAGTGCTGGATCTGCAGCCTTTATCAGTCATGAACACTCTGCATATATGTGGGCTGATTAGATTCTGTGAATCTGAAATACGATAGCCCCTAGAGGTCAGCCTTTTCCAGAACTATGCTGTCTGCATAGAAAATATCAGAGTATCCAAATAAGACCAAATTTTGCATTTGTTAAACTGTTATTCACTGTACCACTGATAGGTGGAAAGGCATAAATTCATATCTGAAATATCTGCCTTTAACAGGTAACTGGAGTAGTTGCCTAGACAGTCCTGTTTATTTTCTTTCTCTGTGCCCTTCTCATGTGGGATTGCTAATTCTCCACTTCATGTCACTGACAGAACCTGCGCATCAGTCTTGTATTGTGCTCTCCTCAGTAAAGGGGAAACATCCCTAAGAACACTGGGCAATCTGCATAAAATCCTGGGATCTTGGCTAGAAGACAGACAGGGCCAGAAAACGGACAATTTAAGACTAGCTTCTTGCCTACTGCCCATATATCAGTTTTTTGTTGTTGTTTTTTGTTTGTTGGTTTGGTTTGGTTTTGGTTTTTGCAGGGAACTAACAATAGGTACTATGGCAGCATTCATTGCTTTGCTCTCATCCTCAATAGTATGGTTACTCATGTCATACTGAAAGGGTCTGTATGCTGTGAGACACACTAGTATGCAGTATACAGTGTTGTTGTTATAGTGTTACAGTGTTAGTCCCAGGATATGAGAGTCACAAGGTGGGTGAGGGAATATATTTTACTGGACCAATTTCTGTGGGGCGAAGACAGGAGCTTTTGAGCTGCACAGAGCTCTTCTTCAGGTCTTCAGCTCAAAAGCTTTTCTCTTCCACCCACAGAAACTGATCCAGAAAAACACACTACCTCATCCACCTTGTGTCACTATTGACAATAGGCATCGAATGTGAACATTTCTGTCACTCAATCAAAGCAATGGTAGAGTATCCAGTAATTCCAGGTAACAGACATTCCACCACACAATTAGATATAATAGATAAAACGGGGGCCAAGAACTCACCCTTGGCTTTTGTTATGAGTCTACATTTTGTTGGTAACGCTGGTAGCCTCTCTTTCTTCCAGAATAAACAGAAAGTGGTGCTGCCTCATTTATGCCTTCCTGTACACAGTGAATTCATTTAAACAAGATATTCTGGTTTATAAATGTAGCAAAATTATGACATCAGTAGATGTTTCTTAATTTAGTGCACCCTAGCTTTCAACACACTAGCAAACTTTCTTTTCTGATTTTTTCATATGTACAGTAAATATGAAACTTTCTGATTACATGTATTCAAGAAATATCTGTCTTGAAAATGTGTAATTATTTTCATCATTTCTGAAGCAAAAAAATCCAAAACAAAACAAAAAACAGACATTTGGCTGCCACCTACCATTAGCCAGTTGCAGCACATCAATAGGCTCAAAATATTAACTAAGTATGTGAATTTTTCTTGCACTAGATTGTGGGAAATCTTTACTCATTATGAAATCCTAGGTACTTCTCATCTTTCCTCTTCATCTTGACTTCTCAAATATTCATCATCTGTTTTATTGACTTCTTAGTATTTTTGCACAGGTTTCTGTGGATTACAAAAAGTTGGCAGGAGGTTGCTGGATGCCTTGTCAGGTGATCACAGCACTTATTTACAGTCATTTCCTCCCTGACAGTCCAACCAGCAATCTGAGACTAGAAGCCATTTGCAACCCTGCATCTATTCTAACAGTATAATCCTAGGACAAATCAGTGTTCTGTACAGTAAGCATCTGTGGTCTTTGGGGACGTGCAGACAGGGCCGGTGCAACCATTTAAGCAAACTAGGCAGCCACCTAGGGTGCTTAGTGGTTGAGGGCACCTAAAAGCCTGCTCAGGCGAGGAGGTGGAGTGGAGGTGAGCTGGGGTGGGGAGGCGCGGGGAGGAACACCCGTAGTAACAGGAGAGGGCGCACAGGGGAACCGCTTGTTGCCCCAGATCACCTCCACTCTGCGTCCTCGGCTGAGCACACAGCCCCTGCTCTAATTCTCCTCCAATCGACACCGCAAGCCTGGGTCGGAGGAGATTTAGAGCAGCGCCGGTGTGCTCAGCAGAGGAGAGCTAGGGCGGGCTCCCTGGGTGAGGTTAGCTGCCACAGAGGGGGGAGGGGTTAGCTTCTGCAGGGACAGCTCCCCGGACGGGGTTAGCTGCCGTGGCAGGCGGTATTAGCTGTCGTGGAGGGAGGAGGGGTTAGCTTACTGCCATGGAGGGAGAGCTTTCAAGGGGGGTTGCTGCTGCGAGGGGGAGTTCCCTGGGTGTTGGGGGGGGGGTTAGCTGCGGCAGCAGGTGGGGTTAGATGCCGCAATGGGGGCTCCTCGGGTAGGCGGGGTTAGCTGGAGGGGGTGGAAGTTTCGCCTCAGGCGCAAACTTCCTTGCACCGGCCCTGCGTGCAGAGATATATTTGATTATTCTTTATATTTTGCTGAGCACTAACAATACGTTCTGTACAGCACTGAGCACAGAGTAAGATGCAGTCCCAGGGTATGGCTACACTGGCACTTTACAGCGCTGCAACTTTCGCGCTCAGGGGTGTGAAAAAACACCCTCCTGAGCGCTGCAAGATACAGCGCTGTAAAGCCTCAGTGTAATCAGTGCGGCAGTGCTGGGAGCACGGCTCCCAGCGCTGCACGCTATACCCGTAGAGGATGTGGTTTACATGCAGCGCTGGGAGACCTCTCTCCCAGCACTGCCGCTCCGACCACACTCACACTTCAAAGCGCTGCCGCGGCAGCGCTTTGAAATTTCAAGTGTAGCCATACCCGCAGTCCCAAGGAATCCACAATCAAATGTGATTAACAATTAGAGGACTGCATGAGAGGCCATCCATTAGTTAATATTTTGAGGGAAAGCCTATTTGTATGCTACAAATGGCTAATAGCAGGTGGCAGCGACACTACTTGTGTTATTTGGTTTTGGATTTAATGACTACAGCACTTCAAAAGCTGGCAGTTAACACTGAAGGGCCTGGTTTGTTTGTTTGTTTAAATACTAAAGGAAGTAAAACTTCCCTCAAAAATGTAAACACCCTGAACATTCTATTATTCGCATAATTTTGGACTATGCTGAAGCCCAATATTTGAGTTAGAATGTTTTAAGTTTATTGCAGGAATACTAGAAACACTGAAAATTCCTTCTTCAGAACATTGTACAGCAAGGACCTTCGCTATTATACAAGACGGATAAACATGGTTACATGTTCCTGCACTTTCATTAAAATATTAATTATGCAACTTTGGCCAACTCAAATCACTCCTACTCTCAATGGCTGGTTTGAACTTTTCTTGCAACTCTTGACTCTGGTTCAAACTTCACTGATGTCACTAGAAAGACTCCTACTAGCTCCAAAGGGATTTATATTAAATGCCTAAAAATGTTATGAAAAAAGTCTATGGTTATAAGAAAGAAGAAAAATAATGGACATTGGGTTTTGATTGCAGATGCTCTTTCAGTGAAGCTATAACTCTCATGCTAAAGCTACTACCTTATTTTGATGTTTTTCAGGAGGAAATTACTAAGCAAAAATACTCTTTCATTATAAAATATGATTGAACTGGCACTGAGATTCTGATCTGCACACAACTCTTTAATTCATTTGCTTTTTTTTAATCCATACTTGAGGTTAGAAGAACAAATTATAATTGTAATAATTTAGAACCTAAGAACATTTAAATTGCACGAAGAACCAACTACAGTTCTCTCTTTCATAAGAAAATGGTTTAAGTTATGTATTTCTTTATACATGGGCTATCTTTTAAGCTTTGACAAAACTTTCTAGAGGACAAAGAAAAAAAATCATTGATGAGTCTCATGGGGAAAAAAATACAACAAATTAATCTGCCATTAATTCTTAATAATATCCAACATTTGCAAAAGTGTCTAAGTATCGTAGGCTCTAAAGTTCCCCTTTTAAAAGTCTCATATAACATAGGATCCTAAAACTCATTAAAATTTAATGGTCCTTTGGCTGCTAAGTGCCTAAGTTGCTTTGAGAAAAATGGGACTAACGCTCTTATGTCACTTAGACACTTTAAAAAATTTACATCCCTAATCCATAAACCCAGGTCTTTCCTGAACACTTGTTTATGGATTTAGGAAAACTACCAACACCAAGAGCTATGGCCAAAATCACATTTCCATTATACTCAACAGCAAAACTCCCAAAGGTTTCTGTTGCACCAGGATTTAACAGTTGGTCTTCTGAAATAACTGGTCAGATTTATTCTTGAAACACATATGGTAAAATACATTTTAATTCAATACTACTACCCACATATTTCCCCATGGAGTACTGGATTTTAGTCTCTCTCTCTCAGACACAAACACACATTTTCTGGCTGTACGGAGGTTTGGCCAGGACTAACATTTCCCTATAAATACGACATTGTCCTATTCCACTGCTGTTGTCTTCAATACCATACTGTGCAGGTTACCAAGCAACTCTAGTGTGCTGAAGACAATGAAGACCTGATTCAAACCCAGTAAAGTCAGTGGAGAGGCTCCCTTTGACTTCAGGAGGCTTTGGATCAGACTCACAATGAATATTTTATGAAGTAAGGCTTCCAATAAATTAAGTCAGATTTCTTACATTTACTAATTCCTGTTTCAGTTCCAACACCAAGGAACAATTAGGAATAAATTATAGTTTCAGACTCCTGCTGTCATTGCTGCTTTGGATGCTCCTGCTAATTTACCAACTGAAGAGGACTGAATTCATTTCCAGGAATGAGTCTCTTCTAGTCCCTCTTGCACTGTTTTTTATTTCAACATTGTTAGTTGTTCAGTATTTTATTATATCATAAAGAATTAATATACACTGCATCATGCGTGAGAATATCATCTTCTACCCCCAAGTATCTATTGACTAAATGATGCCACAGTAAAAATCCATCATATTTGTCCAATTTTCAAGTACATTAAGAGAATAGCTAGCATGTTTTTCAGTTAACATTTTCTAACCCCATTAGCCACTTTATATGGTACTTACAAACTGCACAAAATGGTAGTTTTGTAATCTGTGGGCAGGACTAAGACTTTAATGTACATCTGTACCATTGCAATTGGGAAAATATATTGTACTCTGATTCACAATATGATGGTCACAGATGCAACACTTGTTCAATTATATTCCATTTTTGTTGCCTGAGGCCATGACTACACTGACACTTTACAGCGCTGCAACTTTCACGCTCAGGGGTGTGAAAAAAACACCCCCTTGAGTGCTGCAAGATACAGCGCTGTAAAGCCTCAGTGTAATCAGTGCCACAGTGCTGGGAGCCCGGCTCCCAGCACTGTAAGCTACACCCGTAGAGGATGTGGTTTACGTGCAGCGCTGGGAGAGCTCTCTTCCAGCACTGGCGCTGCGACCACACTCACACTTCAAAGCGCTGCCGCAGCCTAAACCTCTGTTCATGGCTTGCTTTTATTCCTCAGCCTTACTCACTCTTTTTAACAGTAACATCCTATGGCTGGCAAATAAACCAGCACAATCTCTTCTGCTCTTCTACTGTAAATTAGAAAAAAATCAGATACAATAAAAAAATTTACCTGGGAAATTTTTTATATTCTTAGTAATGCATGCAGGGAATGGTGTCCAGAATGTTCAGGGTAGTTTAGTTTAAGTTTCATTTATTCTAAAATGGGTATTAAAAAATGTTTCTAATTGACAAGGTAAGAGTGTTGCGACATTATATGATTAAAATATAACCGTATAAATCATTGTTGCTACTACTGTTATATAATTGCAACAAATTTTGTTCAAAGTGTGCCAGTAGGGTGTCTATGGAAGTCATGATGTGCTTAATAGTGTAAGCAGAGTCAGGATGAGCTGTACCCTGACATCTGGTGGTGAAGTATGGGAAATGTGGAAAGAATGTCTGGAATGCGAAATCTCAAATATTTGCATAGGCACGCCTGCCCCATCCCAGACTGCCGAGCTGTGGGACTGCTTTGTGACAGAAATGACTCAACCTCAGTTGGGTGGTACTTGCTAGACAAGGGACATGGGTTCCAAAACCCTGTGAATAGAGAGAGGTTGGGGACAGGTATTTGTGCCTGGTGGTGCAGCTCCTTGTGGAGCTAGAAGCACCAGTTGCACCTCCTCCTCTCTCCACTGTGGAATGTCAGAGTTAATTTTTTTTATTCCCTTAAGACTCTAGATACAGGTTGCTGAGCTGAACTCACTTTGGGCTAATGGGTGCACTACACTGGGCTCCCCTACTATGTGCTGAGATCACTAAGAGCTGAAATCACAAAAAAAGCTGATATTACTGAGCTGGGAGCACTGAGTACTGTGCTAACTAGTGGGGGAGCCTGAAGCTATACTGTGGACAGAGCAGCTGGCGGAGTGGAGCAGTTTGTGGGATGGCTGGAGCAGACCACAGGACAGCTGTGGAGTGGAGCGGCTGGCAGAGTGGAGTAGCTGTGGGGTGTGGAGCAGCCCACAGAGCGAGCGGAGCCGATTAGTTTGCTGGGACAACTGGAGCAGCTCACGAGGCAGCTGGTGGAGCGGAGCAGTTTGTGAGGACGGCCGGAGGAGCAGAGTGGAGCGCTGGTAAGGCGGAGCAGTTCGTGGAGAAGGGGAAGCAGAACCCACGGAGAGGCAGGGCAGTTGGCCCTGGAATACATAAGGTGCCCCTTTCACCCAGGCTGGGGGGAGGGACCTCTACAGATAGACTCTTGAATTCTGGGTGGCATTGACCAGAGACTTTTGGGTTGTTGGACTTTGAAGTGATTGACTTAAGACCCTAAGGGGAAAGGACATTGCCAAATGTACTTGGGGGTGGTTATGGTTTGTGTTATAACTCTGTTTGTGTGTTTCTCCAATGGGATGCCACATTGATTCCTTCCTTTATTAAAAAGATTTCGCTACACTCAGACTCCGTGCTTGCGAGAGGGGAAGTATTGCCTCCTAGAGGCGCCCAGGAGGGTGTTGTATGTAAGTGTCCCAGGTCACTGGGTGGGGGCTCGAGCCAGTTATGCCTTGTGTTATTGAAACGGAACCCCTGGATACTGAACCCGGCCCTTGTTGCTGCCAACTCAGAGGGGCAGAAGGGTTACAATAGGATAATCAATCGTATTTGTATTTTAAGTTATGAATATTGACCATCTACCTGTATTTCAAATATGTTTGCTCATTTAGTAACACCCACAAGTTATTTAGCCAGCACATTGTGAAGAGACTATTCAAGCTGAATGGCCCATCAAGGAACGCTTAACTCACAATGGACCACGGAAGACGCTCATCCCCACCTGATAGACTCTCATGTGAGCCTTCTAATTAGAGTATGGGTAATGGTCTCTGCTATGACTAAGTGAAGCAGGCATAGACATGTGACATGTCCATGTGACTCCAAACTCCATCTTGCTACCTGTAATTTTCCACAAACTAGAACAATGGGTTTCTTTCCACATGGAAGAAACTATAAAAGGCCCTGGAAACTTCTCCATTTTGCCTCTTTCCTGCTCTGATCTCTGAACTATGAATGTTTACTAGTGGGAGCATTCTAACCAAGGCACCGAGAACCTTCAAATGATTTGGATGCAGCCAGAGATTTAAAAAGCCAGCAGTTTATTCCATCACTGCTATAAGCCTGATCCAAGAACTTTGAAATTATAGTCTGTATGATTCCTTTAACCAATTTTAAATCTACCTTTCTTTCTTTTTATAAATAAGCCTTTAGATATTAGATACTAAAGGACTGGCCACAGCGTGATTATTGGGTAAGATCTGAGTTATATAATGACCTGGGTAGGTGACTGAACCTTTGGGATCAGAAGAACCATTTATAGTTGATGAAATTGGTTTTAAGTAACCACTTAACATTAAGTCTAGTGTTTTTGGTGGTGATACAAGGACTGGAATTCCTAAGGAGACTGCTCTTCTGAATTCTTGTTAGCCAGTCATGAAACAGAAGTTTACTTTTGTTGCTGGTCTGATATATCTTATGGAAGAATAACCACCAGCTTTGAGGTGTGTCTTCCCTGTTTCCCAGCAGTTTGTCCTGAATTTGGTATTCTCATTTGTGACTCACTGAGGCACGATGACAAGTGTGTCATAGGGGCTAAAGAAAATATGCCAGATTACTCTGAAGTGTTCTTCAACAATGGCACATATTTTGAATTGAAAAGAGGTACTGAGAAGTTATTACATTTCTTCACATGTATTTACCTATTATTTTTTGGTAATGCCAATTAAGAGAGATATAGAAACTGTGCACATTTAAAATATAACTATAATTTAAGATGTATGTAGATTCTTTCACAAGTTTTGCATAAAGAACAATGAGCTACATTAAAAAGAACAAATATTGAGCTCAATTGTACAGAGAAAATACAATAGCAAACATTGTTTACAAAAGCCATCTATTTACAAACTATTATCTGATTCTGCTACCACATCCATTGGGGCGGACTTTGCGTATACACAGAGCTCCTTTAGTTTTCAAAATATTTTGATTAAGAGACCACAGAATGACATCCATGTGCTCAGATGATGGTCTAACGACCACAAGATTGTTTAAAGGCTATACAAATAAAGCTAGCATATTTAGTGAAGGTGAGCATGACTGAAATATGGTAACAGGTAACAATTTCTACTGTAGTCTGATTTTTTAAGGTATGTCTGCACTGCAGTAAGATACCCACAACTCACCCACGACAGCTAATTCGGATTCTCAGGGCTTGGGCTAAGGGGCTGTTTAACTGTGGCATAGACATTGGGGCTTAGGTGGCAGCCCGAGATCTGGGACCCTCCTAACTCACAGGCTCCTAGAACACAGGCTCCCGTCCTAGCTCAAATGTCTACACCACAATTAAACAGCTCTTTAGCCCAAGTCAGCTGGCATGGACCAGCCGCAGGTTTTCAATTGCAGTGTAGACTTACTAAAGACCAATAGGACTTCTCAGATGCTTAAAGTTAAGCACATATTTAAGTACTTAGTTAGAGTAGATACATGAGAAAGTTTCTAAAAAATACACCTTTACAGATGATGACTGCCCACAGTGAACTGCTTGCATATCCCTTCCTTAAGTTGGCAGCAGACTGCCATTTTAGTAAGGACAGGGAAAATAGTTTGTACTGTTAGAGATTATCATTTTACCTAGGAATAGGGCTACTCAGCTGTCCTGAAAATACACCAGAAGCAATTAGAAAATTAGAAATTGACTTTTTTTTTTTTAAACTAAATATTATATAGGAAAATCAGAAAAAGGAGCTACTCAAAGGGACCAGCACAAAAAGCACAAACCGTGTGACATCCCCTCCTTGCATCCGCACATATATCCACAGTGATTTCACAGTCTGTTTATTCCTTAGTCTCTTTAATGCTGTTCACTGAGCTCACTGGTGTGAAGCCATAAAAGTAAGTGGTGTCCACACATGAGTCAAAAGAAAGGCTTGCTTGCTTGTTTGTTTTCTTAAAAAATCTGTTTTAGTTTGAGTATTAATACAAAGACACATAGTGCATTTTAACACATGGATCTTGTGTAAAATTCTAGAAAGTGGTTCCAGTTCACAGCTAAATAAAATGGTTTTGTTTTGTGCATTAACTGGGTGTGAAATGAAGGCAATTGCTGAAGGAAGCTACTTGAGATGTTTACCTCCATACCTTCTCCTCCTTTCAGATTGTTAGTAGTTCACATATTCCATTTTATACAGAGGCAAACAAAGATAATATATAGCAGCTGTCCTAAAAATTCTGATCTCACATGTACTTTACCCTTTATAAACAGTAAGGTATAACATATAATCAGAAACATATTCATAACTGCATCATCATTTAGTGGGAGAGAAATCTGACATCTGGAAGAAGAGAAAGAATGAAATTAGAGTGTACGAATTACTTGAAAAAGAGATGAACAAAGTAAAATGTATTGTTTATTTTTGTTGTGTATTTGCTATAGCCTTGAGTCTAATTTTTATTCCATCAAGCTTTTAATTTCTCTCTTCAAACTCACAATGAACTCACTTATTGGTGATAATTTCCTAGACCATACACCAGTGGTTCAGAAACTTTTTACAAAGGCAACCCACCAACTGCATTAAGTGATTTGTGTGACCCACCATTACATATATGCACCCTGCATCCTAGTACCACAACCCTAATCCCAGCCCAGAGTCAAGGCCCTGGCAAGGATAGGGGGTTGGAGAACAAGCCAACCTGCATCCATTCTGCAATAGGGGCTCCTCTCTCACAGAACTGGTCCTGGATCCCTGCTCTGAGTGTTGTGACTCAGTACACAGGGTGATAGTGCTACTCAGCTTTGGGCCACCTGCCCCTCTGTCATGGTCTCTCCTCTGCCCTGTGCCAGGGGAAGTGAAGTGTAAATTTGTCTGGGGCCCCACCAGCCATCTTCAACCTTCCTGTGAAACACTGGGAGCCAACATTTGGGAAACACTGCTATACACACACAAGCACAGTGTTTGCAAAGGACAGACAACATAGTGCATAAATTATGTATATTAATGGCCAGAGATTCGGTCCCTTTTCACTATTTAGCAGCAAAAAGGATCTGTATAGCTGCCCTGTCTCCCAAAATGGAGACTCCTCTTGGACTGAGTTCTTCACCACCTGACAAAGAGCCATTTTAGATGGCACAACTGGGGCACATAGGTGCATGACCTAAACATTCCCTAGCTCTGACTAGGGGATGGCCAGAACATATACTTCATGCTGCTCTGAAATATGCCAGGTCCAGTGAAGAACTGACCCTATAATTAGTGAGCAATAACTGGCTCCTCTGCACGCAGTGGATAGTGGAGGCAGCCAAAAATCTGTCTCTATTTTTTGACCAGCTCTAACCTGTATTTCACTGAGCAGAAGTACTCCTTTAAATATATTAAAAGAGCCAAACACATAGTGTGTGTAGCCTTGTGTAGGCTACTGAAGCATGGTAGCCAGATGGAAACATTAATTTAATTAATCTAGTGTACAAAAGATTGTGTGCAGTTATTTTTCTTCAGAAAACAATTTTCTCCTTATTGTATTTTAAAAAGGGAGAAGATCACAAAGCCAGATTGTGTTAGTTAACAAAATAAAGCAAATATAGGAGATATTTGGCCAGATACAGTTCATATTTGTAGCAGTCTAGATCCAAAGTAATCAAGTACATGCAGTAGCACAGCCCCCTTACACCCATATGGAACATCACTGAAATCAGTGGGATCCTGGTTGAGCACACACTAGCACATCTACTGCAGGAATAGGCAGGGCCGGTGCTTCCATTTAGGCTGCCTAGGAAATTGCCTAGGGCGCCAGGATTATTGGTGGGTGGCATTTTGCCGGAGGGGGCGGCAGGCGGCTGCTGTTGACCTGCTGCAGGTGTGCTGCGGAGGGTCTGTTGGTCCGCGGCTCCGGTGGAGCTGCCACAGTCGTGCCTGCAGACTGTCAGCTGCTCACACAGCTCCAGTGGACCTCGTGCAGGCACCACTGTGACAGCTCCACCGGAGCCGCGGACCAGAGGACCCTCCACAGGCACGACTGCGGTAGCTCCACCGGAGCCCGGGACCAGCGCGTGGGTGGCGAAATTGCTGTGCAACTAGGGCGCTAAAACCCCTAGCGCCGGTCCTGGGAATAGGGAGCTAGAATGGTGCAGCAGTATAGAATTCATCCCTCTGTCTCTTAGCGCAGTGGTTTTCACCCTGCGCTCTGTGGACACCTGGGGTCATGGATTATATTGAAGTTTTCCAATGGGATCTGCACCTCCATTTGAAAATTTTAAAGGGTCCACACATGAAAAAAAGGTTGAAAATCACTGTCTTAGAGTCTGCAAGCAATGAAACAGAGTGATATCTGAATAGAATAAACCTTTCTGGAAGAACAAGTACATTGATTCTGTGCTTTCTATTTTTGTAGGAAGAGAAATACCAAATTGGCATTTAAAGCTATTCCTGTGATATTTCCAGCCTGGCTGACATGATGAAGTACTGAAAGACTGCGGTAGTTTTATCTTGCTTTTCAAATTTAACTGGGAACCTTACCAAAAAGACGTAGATTGATTTATATAAGCTTTTAGAAAAGTCTCAACTTCTAATAGCCTTCTCTGAACACTTAGATTTATCCACCACTAGTTTAGTATTAGTATAGTAGATCATGTTAAAAAAATATATGGTACACTCTGTGAGTAGTTGTGTGTGCTTACGAAAAGTCTCTGAACACAAATACTTTTAAAAAACATTAAAATGAGAATGAATATCATATGTTCTAAGAATAAATACATTTAAGATTGTGAAGTGCTTTGAAGATCTGCAGATAAAAAGCTCTATATAATAAATAGGTATTATTTCTGCTTGTATCCCTTACGCAAAGCTACAAATGTCAAGTGGAGTTACATCAGTGAATAATTTTTGACCTACATTTTTTAACTTCATGACCTGACATGTTTTCTATATACTTACAGCCCGAGAAAGTACAAAATATTCCTATTTTTCCACGGGGAAAAAATCAATTGGCTGACTATACCAACTCTCCTCATAAAAAGTATTTCATATCGAGAACTTTATCATAAAAAGAGAAAACAGAATAAGAACTGTCTCAGAAAAGTTTTTCATTAGATTGCTTCAAACTTTATTATTTTATTGCAATTATTTCAGCATTTGTATTGATAAATCTCTGATGATTTTCTAAAAGAAAAACCACCAAAGTTCTGAATCCCTCCCTCAATTTTCAAAATTCCAAATTGTTAAAAACCTTTTTTGACTGCAAAATTGCAAAATGTTGACACATTCTATAGTTAGCTTAAAATGGGATAAATGAACAAATATTTAAAATCTTTTACATTTAGAAATGTTGAGACAAATAAGAAAACAACTGCTAGTAAAAGGGAATCAGTTTTGCCCTTACCTTCTCACATAACTCAGAACTTTATTGTGTAGTACACAGTAGACTGTGAGTGCTTCTACTTTATGTTCTGCTGTCTGCCTTCACCAGGGCCGGCTCTAGGGGTTTTGCTGCCCCAAGCAGCCAAAAAAAAAAAAAAAGAGCCACGATCATGATCTGCTGTAATTCAGCGGGAGATCCTTTGCTCCCAGCAGGAGTGAGGGACCCTCCGCTGAATTGCCGCCGAACACCTGAAAGTGCTGCCCCGCTCCGGAGTATCTGCCCCAAGTACCTGCTTCATAAGCTGGTGCCTGGAGCCAGCCCTGGCCTTCACACCATGTAAACCTATGTGGAGCAGTTCACACTGCCTGCCCCAGTGGTCACTACCCTTTCCTAGACCCCCTTTGTGACAAGCATGCCCTCTGGCACTGTAACCCTTTTAGTACCTCTCTGCACCCTGCAGAAGAACACTGGTACAAGAAATTCAATATAAGTTATCTTCTCTTGAGCTACAATTGGTATTAGCTACACATTTTACCTGCTCCACTGGCATACTAGGTGGCTGATTAGTCATCTAGGGTAATGAAACTATAAGCAATAAGTCCCATGCATGAATAAAGACAAACATGACTACTTTTGGGAAGAAAAATACTAAGTTAGTGGATGAAGAAAAACATATGCAGATGGAATATATTTGATCTTAAGTATTTTGTACAATACATCACAAATTCTTCACTTCAAAATGAATTCAAATCAGCTTAGCTAGGAACACTGGCTAAGCAGAGGACCCAAATGAAATTAGTGGGAAGCTGTGATTAAAAATCAGGAGCGTGACTAGGAACACAGTTGTGTGGACCAAAATGTGGCCAAAGGACACTAAATACATTGTAATGGTAAACAGCATTGAAGGAGAATATTCAATGCAACATGCTTCAGTCATTTCCTTAAATTCCTCATTTGGGTCTATATTGAAGTTAATTTTGTTCACTTAAAAAAAAAAGGAAACTTTTTTTAAAATCAAGTTTAAATCTGCCTTTCAGTTATTTTTTGTGGCAAAAAATCAGATTGATATCTTTTTTTCTGGAGTGCCAGAGAGAAACAGATTGCTTCTGGACAAAGCTGACCTACTGGAAATTCTCTGTAGCTGTGTGTTCACTGCCTCATCATGGAGATACAGCCAAAACTCAGTTTCCTTTCTGGCAGGTGGGGTGGTCTAAACCTCCAGCTAAACTAAAACTCCAACCTTCCCTGAAGTAGCCAGAGTCTTAAATTAAATGGGGGGAAAAAAAATCCAATACTTTTACCCAGACTTTCTCTGGGACACAACCTCCCCTCCCCTCCCACTCTCTGTCTCCCCGGATGGTCTTTTAATTTTATCCCCCTATTAGGGTATAACAATGGCTCAGTGCTTCCTCAGGTAATGCATACACTGCTATTAAAAATCCACTGCTGGCCCTAGCCAGCTGGCTTGGACTATAGGTTAAGGGCTGTTTTATTATGATATAGCTGTTTGGACTTGGGCTGCAAGATGGCAGGGTCCCAGAGAACAGGCTCCAGCCCAAGCCCAAATAGCTATATCGCAATTAAATAGCCCCTTAGCCAGAATTCAGCAAGTCTGAACTGTCAGCTGGCACAGGCCAGCAATGGGTTTTTAACCGCAACATAGACATACATTCAGAGGCATGGAGGAGCTGTCACCATTCTCTATACTTCAGCTTCCTTTCTTCAACTTTAAGCACTGAGAGAGAGAAATGTATAGTGATATTTGGCAATTAAAACTCTAATAATTAGGGTTCCATGTCAGTCACAGATTCTGTGACTTTCCGCAACCTCCATGACTTCGGCAGGGGCCAGTGTGGCTGACTCAGGTGGCCCCCAAGACAGCTACACCAGCTGCTGCTCCAGCAGCTCCAGGCAGCGGTCCCCAGGTGGGTGGCCAGAGAAGCCACAGTCCAATGACCCCGACTGCAGTCTCCAGGCAGCCGGTCAGAGCAGATATGGTCCGTGGTCCCCCAGTCAGAGCTGACATGGTTCTCTGGCCCCGGCAGCTGGTGACACTGGCCACAGGCACCCCTTCTCCAGCAGTGCCCCCCACACCTCCCAACACTCCCCCCAAGATTTAATCACAGGTATTTTTAGTTTAAATCATGGACAGGTCACAGAATTTTTGATTATTGCCCATGACCTGTCCATGACTTTTACTAAAAATACTCGTGACTAAATAGTAGCCTTACTAGTAATTCATTTGCAGTACTGATGAGAAGCATTCATATTTCCTCCAGTTAGAATCAACCACCCAGATGAACCAGACTCCTTTATTCAGAACCATTTTATCAAATGCCCTGCCAAACTTCCATAAGTTTCTAGATTCTAGTAAACAATGCTTCCATAACAGTTTACAGCTAGACCTCTTCCCTTCTTCTCTTCAGTATCCAGTGACAGTTGATTCCATCCCCTAACCACGTACAATCCCCAATCCTCCAATCCCCACTGAATCCACCCTTTTCCCTTCGTCGCTAGGTTTCCAGGCAATTATATAGCTCCCTTATTTTTTCCTAATAGTTACGAGAGATTTGATGTTATCATCACCTCCTTTTTAACTTTGTAGAACAGCTTCCATTCACAGACTGAAATTAAATGTTGTGTGTCTCCACTATTAAAATGTTTTCAAATACTTACTCTATGCTCATGGAAGTACTTCACAATGACAAGTTCAAATACTGGTGAAGAAATGAATAAAACAAATAAAAATCCACTTGTTTTCCCAGATAAAATGGGTTTTGCAGTATTACTAGTTGCAAGGAAGTTTAAAAGACAATGCTGCCTAGCTCACGTCTAATAGTAAAATCTGAACTACTGTCATTTTTAAAAATAGTAAATAGTTAAGCATTCTTATTCCTTCCTGAGTTAGTAAATTGCTATGTTCTTGCTTAAATTGATTTCCTGTATTCTTATCTTCACTCCATTCCTTTATTCTATACAGCCTCAAATGGCAATTATTCTAAAACATATTTTTTAGCCTATCAGAAGTATTTACTTGCTATTCCAATTTAAGCATACAGGGTCATATTGTACTATCAGCTTTTAAGTTGAGCCACTAATTGATTTCAATGCGGATTTTTTCTGGAAAACAGATGGTACAATGCACAGCCCACACCAGGTCCTTCCTCGTTGGAAAAAGCTTTCAAATTTTAAAATTGCATAATATGTATAATTGCATTATTTCATCTCAATTTCTACACATTTTATGGCAGTACATTTTGTAGGCTTGTTAGAGAACAGAATAAATAAAACATTTGAAAGTCATAGATACAGTATTTGTGCTACCAAGTGAGATTGTATGTTCTTTCTGCAAATCTCCCCACTTCAAAGCCATTTCATGCTACTTTTAGAATAGAATATAAGATGATGGCAATTACAATGAAGTACATTGACATTTTATATTCTATTTGTGCTACCTGACAATCCAAAAAAGGTAGAAAATTTACTGATTTGTGAACCTGATGTTTTTACTTGGAAATCTAAGGGAAAGAAAGAAAGAAAGAAAGAAAGAAAGAAAGAAAAAGAAAATAAAAGACTTGCTGAAGGTCAGTGGCATCTTATGTGACACCTTAAACAGTGCAATCTTTCCAAAATTTGGCATCTTCCGTATTATTGCATAGATGGTACCACTGACTGTTTTCCTTAGGATACACACCCACCCACACAGTTCAGAGGCAAAGCGTGTTTTACATCACTGAGCTATGTCCCGAGTCTACTCCTATTGAAAGCGAACAGAATTTTTGCATTGACTTTAATGGAAACAGCATTTTAAATCTGAAGCAACTCTGCCTCAGCATTCTGAGAGAAATGCCTGCATGACTGCCATCAGGCTTGAAATGGAGACCAGTACTAAAATTGTGACAAGTTACAACAAAAAATTAAATTGTACATATAGCCTGGGAGCCAAGGAAGGTTTTACCACAGTGTTAAAAGTTTTTGAAATCACTGACTCCAAATAAAAATGTAATATATTCTGCATAGGTGCCAACTCCCTTCTTTTCTCTATGGTAAATAAGTTTGATGAACAGGGCATTCTGAGTTCCGTACCCAGAATAGGGGACAAGTTTTCATGTATGTTAGAACTAAATCTAGTTTAAGCAGCTACTAAAAGATTGTGTGTGTGTGTATGGGGATCCCCAGGTGACCCTGACCCACATTAGTAGCTTTAATGCTATCACTCTTTTGAGTACTCTGCCATTTGTAGACTATACTGAAAATATAAATGGCAGGGAATAGGCTAACCAAGTTTCTGCTGTGCAGATTGAGAAAAAATGGGCATAAGAGGATAGAGTTAAGGTTGGTTTTGGAATGGGAGGCAGGGAAGGTGATATTTCACATGGTTTCATTTATTTAAAAGACCTCATGAAATGGTAATGCAAAAACTCATTTCCATGGTTTTTAAATGCTTACATTTTGCAAAACAACCTGTTACTCTCCTAGATATACCTAAGTGGCAGCAATCTTAATGTAAGGCCAATGATGACTTGTTTGTTAATATTTTACAAATTTTAGAACAAGTGACAAAGTGATGCTTATCATGGACAGCTCAGGTGATATGGGAAGTAGACATACATACCTTGTAATCTGTTGTTAGGGTGTATCTCAATGTCTTCTGCACAATTTTGAAAATGTAACCTTCCAGGAATTGCAGTCTGTCACTAAAACCAGAGCACTACCTGATTTACAGTCATGTGGAACTGCACAATGACCTTACAGTACTCTCTTCCAAATGTTGGTATGAAACACGTTTTGCTTATTATTACTCACCATAAAACAAGCCATTTCCCCTCCCAGTTAGATAAATGCAAAGCTTAGTGAAATCTATTTCAGTTTAAAATTTCAGGCTACAGGGTGAAAAAAGCTCTGCATGAATGAATCAGAACTTGTAAAGGGAGACTTAACATTAACATAGCAAATTTCAATGTCAAGGAGCCAAAACATTTTGGAGAAACTCTTAAGGTAGTGCAAGTGAGTACTAGAGCATAACTTGTCTAGTCTGACATTCTAGAAGAATCCTATATAAACACAGTAAAGAAGCAGGTTCAAACGCCTTCCAGTTTGCCACACACTCTATAGAGCAGAACTGGATTTACAAAATGTAAATCCTCATAAATGTCTGTGCTAATACATGTTATTATGTCACTTTTTAGTACTGATGTGGCAACAATGCATTATTTTCCAAATGAAAAGCTGCTATTATTCACAAACATGCTCCCTCACTCCTCCTCCTGGCTTCTTATCCTTCAAGCACTTTTGAGGACAAACATTCTGAAAAACATTTTTTTCCCACAAGTATGCAAGCCTGGCTTGCTGCTATTGTTACATATTGACTTGATCTTGAAAGCCCTTACAATGTTAGAATTTGACATCACCAAGGCAACTTTCTCAAGACGTACCTCTATCATGATGCCTGCAGTAAACTTCCAACTGATAATGACCAAGCATCTGGCCACTAGAGATTCATTAAAATCTCTTGTTTATTATCCTTTACAAAATCAAAGAATCAAAACCTTTCAAAGTTATGCACTGGAGCTAGTAAAAAATAGAATATCCAATATTTCAAACATTATTTTTGTATAAATTATTTGTACAAGTCAAAACATTTCATTTCAATATTTTTATCAAATTTTAATGTTTTGTTTCAGATTGGCAAACCAAATAAAAACCATTTCGTTTTGGTGCAACTTGACATTTTAACTTAGTCTGCAGGAGATGATGCAGTACATCATGTGAGTTGCAGTTTGGGTGTTTCATTCCCCCATTACACTGGGGAAAGTCTGTCCAGTCATTATTGAGTAAGGATATAAGTCACCTCCAAAGTCCGTAGGTCCAGAGCTAATCAGGGAGGGGGAATTCATTTGAATGAGCTCCTGGTTCCTCCAGCAAACCTATTTCCTATGCTCTTCTCCTCCTTCCATCGTCCATGTTGGAGATTCAAAGGTTTCACAAAATACAGTTAAAATCAACAGTAACTCCTACTGCACATCCTCAGAAGGAGGGAGACAGACATGCTGTCAACCCGCCCCATTAGTAAACCTTTCACCCTTAAGCAGAACTCTGAGCTCGTGACTCTCCTCTCTCTTTTTCAGACCTTCCTTTTATCCCTGAGAGATTGAACGTTGAGATGCCCCTGTCTCAGCTCAGAAAAGTTAACCCACCAAGAACATTCAGGTTGGTGAACAGATTTCTTCAAATACTTTAGGAATCAGACAGCAAGAAATTGAGGCATAAGTGTCCATCTGTTTAGTGCTTCATGTGGTATTAGTGTGAAATCTGAACTTTAAGCTAGGTGAGGGTCAAGCTCAGCAGAAATAAAAGATCAGAAGCAGTATATACTGACTGCATAACAAATAAGTTTTCAAATTATGTCAGCTGTGCGTCTAAAAACACAAAGGACTTCCCTTACTGTGATGCTATCAGGTTAAATATGACCATGTAAGGCTTTGTTGCTACCACTGTTATATAATCACAACAAATCTTGTACAAGGTGTGTCAAGTAAGGTGTCAATGGAAAAGTTATGATTTGCTTAATATGATTATCCTATTTGTATGCATGTATCATTTTGGTATCTGAAGTTAGGAATATTAACTATGTGCCTGTATTTCAAATGTGTTTGCTTATGTGGTAACACCAGCAAGTTATTTAGCCAGCATGTTGTGAAGGGACTATTCAAGCTGCATGGCCCATCGAGGTAAAGTTAACTCACAATGGACCATGGAAAACGCCCATCCACACCTGCTGGACTTTCCTGTGAACCTTCCAACTAGAACATGGGTAATGGCCTCTATTATGAATAAGTGAGGCAGGCATAGACATGTGACTTGCCCAGGTGACTCCAAACTCCATCTTGATAAATGTACTTTTCCACAAGCTGTGTGGAGGGCTTTGTTTGAAACAATGGATTTCCCTCCACATGACAGAAGCTATAAAAGGCCCTGGAAGCATCTCCATATTGCCTCTTTCCCGCTCTGATCTCTGAACTATGAACTTATACTAATGAGAGAATTCTAACCAAGGCTCTGAGGACCTTCAAATGATTTGGAAGCAACCAGAGACTTAACAAGCCAGTAGTTTATTCCATCACTCCTATAAGCCTGATCCAAGAACATTGCAATTATTGTATGCATTTGATTCCTTTAACCAACTTTAACTCTCATCTTTCTTTCTTTTTTATGAATAAGCCTTTAGATACTAAAGGCACGGGCGACTTCAGCACTACATGCCAAGCGCACGCTTGGGGCGGCAGCTGCGGGGGGAGATCTGCCAGTCGCCTCAAGGGCGGCAGGCAGGTTGCTTTCGGCAGCATGCCTGTGGAGGGTCCGCTGGTCCCACGGCTTTGGCGGACCTCCCGCAGGCTTCCGCTGAATTCGGGGGACTGGGGACCTCCTGCAGGCAAGCCCCCGAAGGCAGCCTGCCTGCCGTGCTTGGGGCAGCAAAATGCCTAGAGCCGCCCCTGACTAAAAGATTGGCCACAGCGTGATTACTGGCTAAGATCTGAGTTGTATATTGACCTAGATATGTGACTGATCCTTTGGCATCAGAAGAACCCTTTGTTTGATGAAATTGGTTTTAAGTAACCACTCATCATTAAGTCTAGTATTTTTGGTGTTGATACAAGGACTGGAATACCTCAGGAGACTGCTTTTCTGACTTCTTGTTATCCAGTATGCTGAAATAAACATTTGCTTTTGTTGCTGGTCTGGTATATCTTATGGGAGAATAACCACCAGCTTTGGGGTGTGTCTGCCCTGTTTCTCAGCAGTTTGTCCTGAATTTGGTATTCTCAGTTGTGATTCACTGAGGCATGGTGACATTTACATGAACAAAACAAAACAAAAAAAATTGTTAGTTTATGAAGCTGTAATTGTCTAATTTTTTATTTTAAAAAAACCAGTAAGGTTCAGGAAGTTAGGTAAACAGTTCATGGGGTGGGGTTCTGTAGTAAAATCCCTTTTGTAGTATTACAGTGATTTCTTTATGTATACTTATGTTAATGTGTTTTCCATTTTCAGTTTTGGATGCATGTTTAATGCACATAATAAAAGCTCCATCAGTAGCTGAAACAGACTAGTGTCCAAATCACTGTAGTATTTATGTTATGAGATTTCTTGTGTGTATATTTGCCAATCTCTGTGCTCCTATTACAGCTCTTTAGAGTAAAATTGTTGACATTCATTTCTTCTAATGAGATCTTACCAGAACTCAATACTTCATGAATTTAAAACAAAAGTATATTATTTTTAAAAGATCTCCCACATTTTTTCTTTAATATACTTTAGCTCATGTGTATCAAAATAAAAATCTAATCAGTGCAGTTTAATCTTCCCTTCCTAATATATTTAAATTAAGACCTTCTAACTAATGTGCTTCAATATAGCATTAATTGTTTTTAGCAACTTTTTAAACATTACACTTAATTTATGATGCCTCATTACACCTAGGAAAGAAAGAAATACAAAATGACTTCAAAACATAAAAAAAAATATAGTGGAAATTGATCTGAATATTGAAAAACAATGAGACTTCAGTAGCATCTTTTTTAGTGTATGTGCCACATGCCTCAGGTTGCATGTGACCAGGATTCATCACTGAATTTGGTCCACTAGTTGGATTGTTAGTTTCCCTGGCTTGGGTTGGGTACCAATGGGGAGGGCAATGTGAACACTGATCCATGCCCCCTCCATCCCCCCAGTAGAATTCTGATATATTTATTAGTTTAATTTATATAGTGCCATCTGGACAATCATCATGAATGCTTACTGGTTTGTGCTCTCCACTAGCACATAAGGGACCAGTGGCCAGCTTCATATCAAAGTATATCCCAATACAAGGTCTGATGGTCATCTGTAACCTATCATTTAAATCAGCTTATGTACCAAATGACTGGAGGATAGCTAATGTGACACCAATATTTAAAAAGGGCTCCAGAGGCAGGGCCGGAGCAAGGAAGTTTCGCGTCCTAGGCAAAACTTCCACTTGCACGCCGCCCAGCTAACCCCGCCCCAGAGCTATCCCCCCACAGCAGCTACCCCCACACTGTGACAACTAACGTCTCTCGCCCTCGTCCCCCCGTGGCAGCTAACCCTGCCTGGGAAGACTTCTCCCCTTCCCCCAGCAGCTAACCCTGCCTGGGGAGACTTCTCCCCTTCCCCCAGCAGCTAACCCTGCCTGGGGAGACCTCCTGCGGAAATTAACCCTGCCTGAGCAGCCCACCCCAGCTCACCTCAGCTCCACCTCCTCCACTGAGCACATCGGCGCTGCTCTAATTCTCCTCCCTGCCCAGGCTTGCGGCACTGATTGGAGGAGACTTAGAGCTGGGCTGTGTGCTCAGCGGAGGAGGCAGAGCGGAGGTGAGCTGGGCAGGGAGCGGTTCCCCTGTGCGCCCCATCCCCTGTTACTGCAGGCAGCCCTCCCCACGCGCCACCCCACCCAGCTCACCTCCACTCCATCTCCTCGCCTGAGGGGACTTTTAGGTGCCCCCAACCACTAGGCACCCTAGGCGGCTGCCTAGTTTGCCTAAATGGTTGCACCAGCCCTTTCCAGAGGTGACCTTGGCAACTACAGGCCAGTAAGTCTCACTTCAGTACCGGGCAAATTGGTTGAAACTATTGTAAATAACAAAATTGTCAGACATATAGATGAACATAATTTGTTGGGAGGTGAGGGGAACCCACAGGAGTAAAAAAATGGCACTTGCTTTAGCATGGCAGGAAAAGGGTCAAAGTGAAGCCAAAGAAAAGGGCCCAGATCAAGGCACGGTTATGTGACGCGATAGAGCCAGATCCTCAGCCAGTATAAAATTGGCATAGCTCCACTGCGGTCAATGAAGCTGTGCTGTTAGAGAAAGGGCAATGCATGAATATTAGAGAGCTGTGTAAACAAATAATCAATGATAAACATCCTGGTATAGTAGAGAGCATAGCATAAGGGGAAATACTGTATACCGTTCAAATATAACGAGAACAAGTTTATGAACAGTATTATGCTTCCCTTTCTTTAACAAAGACAGTTCATCTCAGGACTTCAGCATGCCTTTAATCAGTTCAAACACTCAAAACCATGCAAACTGTTACTACGTAATTAATGCTACTTGATTTAAAATTGGTTGAGGTTGTGCTGTGAAGCACTCTAGTGAGCAGCAAGCAGAAGGACAATATTTAGATTTAAAGAGTAACAAAAACTGGGAGATGTTTCATTAAAGATAAGGGGAGACAGTTTTTGCAGGCAGTTGGAGCCTAATCCAAAGCCTACTGAAGTCAATGGGAGTATTTCCAGTAACTTCAATGAGTTTTGGATCTGGTCCTTAAGGCTCAAATTATGAGTGTATTTGAATATTTAAGGTAACTGGAGTTATTTTTTTAGATTCTGTGAGCAACATCTTTAAACATTGTAAACAACTCATGCTTATTAAAACAAGCAAATTTCTTTGTTCACACAATATTTACATGTCTACTTCGATGGGACTCTGATCACGGTTAGGGCCTCTAGGAATTATTGTAACACAAACAACAATAGAACCTATTTATGCAATGCAATTGCTTTTGTGCAGGCTACATTGCAATGCAGCTGATGCTTTCTTGACCCACACTGAAGTGACAGAGAATGTAATTCTGAGCCTCCACAAGTACTGGGTTTTAGGAGCTGATTTGAGGAAACACTAATGATGTAGTCTGTTCCACAGCAATGCTTTTTAAGAATGAAAAAAGATACTACAAAAGTAAATCCTTTCTGGAATTAAACGAGCAAGGCCAGATCTTCAGCAATGTAAAATCAGAGTAGCCCTATTGAAATCAAAAGGAGCTATGTTGATTTACACCAACTCAAGACTGTAATTCATACAACCTGTATTTTTCAGGGAACCAATATATTTCTATTAGAAGCTTATAGCATCAGCTACTATTTTGTTCTCCTTAGACAAATTCCTGATGTGCTGATCATCCTCCACTTGCACTGAGTAGGGAAGAAGCTCAATATCTCACAGAAGGCACTGAGCACCTCTGGATCAGACCTTTACCTGTTCAATTCTTTTTCAGGCTGTCCTACCTATGGACTGTGTGGTGACACTCTTATTCATGTTTAGTAACAAATGACTCCTTGAGTGGTCTCACTGGTTTCCAGAGGGCTGCCCAAGGACTAAAGGTGCTACTCATTGACAGTAAGGGTAGCAGAATCCAGCCCTATAACTGTTTAATGAGATTTTGTTCCTGGATAAATAAAAACAATACAAAAACCCCCACATATTTTAAAGATATCCTTTCCAGGGTAAATGGGCCATAAATAAAATTTCATCTGCATTCAGTGCAAACAGAAGTCTGTTTAATTTACTTTATCTAAGTACACAGTAAAACTTCTTTAAAGCATCTATTCATACCTCTGGGCAATTTTACAATAGTTTAAAATATACAATACCAAGATAATTATATCCACAGTGAAGTGCCTGCATAATGTCCCAACCATTCATCCCTGGAAGGGAGAGTATTCACCTTTCAGTGCCCCATGGAGGTCATCCTACTGCCATGTCACCTCTAGTCCCATTGATGCATCTAGTGTGAGGCTCCACACAGTGAGACTTGCATTAAATCCCAACAAGAGTTTTCAAGGGGTTTCTTGCTACCACCATAAACACTAGCAGTCATTAGCCATGATGTTTCAGTTGCAATTTTGCCCAGAGTCCACAGTTGTGAGTCGCTAATTTGTGGCAATCAGAATGTCTTCTTGGCATATACCTCATAATTCCTACCACAGCTTGTTGAAGCAATTGCTTATAGAGAGCCTTCTGAGAGCCCAGGAGAACTGTGGGGAAGTCAAACTCACCAGCATACATTGACAAATTCCCAGAGTTCCCAGGGGAAACTACCTTAAATCCCAGGGAACCACTGCCATTTCCTTTTTTTTTTTTTAAATGAAAATGCAGGCCAGGATGGATTCCTAGTTCCTCCTTTTTGGTCCACTAGGATGATTTCTGCTGGAGCTTTTGAAAGCAGTTGTGATGTGCACAGTGCTGCTGAAGCAGAGGTAATTCCAGGAATATCCACAAAGAAAGAGAGAACAGCAGCTTATGTCATTTTTGCTGGAGGAGCTAGTTCTGTGCAGTGGAGAGGATGTTTTGTCTCTGGACCGCAAGCAGATTGCTGGGACTATATTTTCTCTCAAGACCTGGATAGGATGTACACTAGTGGCTGAAATACATCAGAATGTGGAAGGAAACTTCTATATGGGGGTGGGGGAGGAGGAGAGAGAGAGAAAGGAAGAGTGTCATTTCAACACTAGATGATGGAAAACAAGAGCTTGAATCACCATGGAAAAGAGATGTCCTATCTGGCATGACCATTTGTGCAGCCTGATTTAACAGAGTCCCTTTGCCCTGGTGTGACTCCAGGGTTGTTTACAGCTTCATTCATCCATGTTCCACCATAACATGACATAGGTGCCTAGATATGAGGTAACGTAATGTGCTGTATTATTTCTGGAGAAGAGTATGAGACTTAAACTGTAGACATGTAGCATCACATTGAAGGAATCACATACATGAATGTTATTACGTAATGTAAGGGAGATTCATCCAATTGCCATGTAAAACAGAATGTAGAAAGATAAGGGAATAAATATTGCTGTTGTCCCTGAACAAACCACATTGAAAAGAGAAGTTAATGAAGTATCTGAAACCTTGCTTACTTCAAGGGCTTCGTTGTGAAAAGGCTTAAGTGGACATCATGCTAAAATGTTAGTGGGATCAGCAGCATTTATGTTCAGGCTATAGTAAAAGCAGTACAGCATATTTACACCTTATCCCTCACCACTCCAGAACTATAAGATGATACCACAATGCAGCTATCGTGGAGGATAATTTATGAATATACAACTAGGGTACAAATACCTTCCTTTTTGTTCAGCACTCTCTGGAACTGATGGAGCTGCCAGCATCATATTACCAAAAATAATGTTTTAAGATGTGTCATATGCCTGTTGTTCCCTATTTCATCTGGATGCTAAGGTCCAGGAAGACAGAACAGGGGCCTTAATCAGATCTAGGTCATGTAATGAAGGGTCATATTGTAAATATAAAATGAGTAGGTCATACACTATTGAGACAATGTTAAAATAAGTTTTGGAAACACTTGTATAAATTAGTCCCTGGGGAATGTGATAGAAAGAAAGATACAGTGAAACTGGTGATAATGAGCTCTTCAATGGGCAACTTTAAAGTAGTGCAGCCTTACATTTGCCTTTGACTGACATCAGAGATACACAAAATAATTATGACATTGCACTGCAGTGTCTGCATCATGACCATGCATTAGTGACTTATAAGGTATCACACAGGTTTATGAAGCAAATTTCATAATACACTAGAAAGGCATTGTGTCATGATTATTTGGTTGTATTCTGCCATTCCCTCTCAGTGGGCCTAATCTAATGCTTACTGAAGTCAGTGGGAGTCTTTCCATTGACTTTAGTGGGCTTTGGATGAGGTTCAAAATCTAATGCACTGAATCCTTAGAATATTACTCTGATTCATCCTGAAAGAAGATGTAATTTAAAATTTCAGGACTGTCTCTTATTTACTCTCTGTCTGACCTCCTACCTGCTGAAAACGTGATCCTCTGAGATCTCAAAAAAAATATCTGATCTAGTTCCATTAAATTTGCTCAGTCACTCTGCAGCACTGCCTAAAACCAGGCAGAAATACCTTGTCAATAACAACAAGGAGTCCAGTGGCACCTTAAAGACTAACAGATTTATTTAGGTATCAGCTTTTGTGGGTAAAAAACCTCACTTCTTCAGATGCATGGAGTGAAAGTTACAGATGCAGGTATTATATAATGATACATGAATAAATATAATAATAAATCTGTAACTTTTACTTCATCCATCTGAAGAAGTGAGGTTTTTTACCCACGAAAGTTTATGCCCAAATAAATCTGTTAGTCTTTAAGGTGCCACCGGACTCCTTGTTGTTTTTGTGGATACAGACTAACACAGCTACCCCGTGATACTTGACACCTTGTCAATGGACGTTTAGCAAATGTGTTTACCATCCTCTTAAAACATTGTTAGCTCTGAGTGTAGACGAAGACAAAGGTGTTTAGTCAACGTAATATATTCCTATGCTATATTAAGTGGTAATTCATAGATTCATAGATTCTAGGGCTGGAAGGGACCTTGAGAGGTCATTGAGTCCAGTTCCCTGCCCTCATGGCAGGACCAAATACTGTCTAGACCATCCCTGATAGACGTTTATCTAACCTACTCTTAAATATCTCCAGAGATGGAGATTCCACAACCTCCCTAGGCAATTTATTCCAGACTTTAACCACCCTGATAGGAAATTTTTCTTAATGTCCAACCTATAAACCTCCCTTGCTGCAGTTTAAGCCCATTGCTTCTTGTTCTATCATTAGAGGCTAAGGTGAACAAGTTTTCTCCCTCCTCCTGATGATACTGGATACCTTTTAGATACCTGGAAAACTGCTATCATGTCCCCTCTCAGTCTTCTCTTTTCCAAACTAAACAAACCCAATTCTTTCAGCCTTCCTTCATAGGTCATGTTCTCAACCTTTAATCATTCTTGTTGCTCTTCTCTGGACCATCTCCAATTTTCTCCACATCTTTCTTGAAATGCGGTGCCCAGAACTGGACACATACTCCAGTTGAGGCCTAACCAGCGCAGAGTAGAGCAGAAGAATGACTTCTCATGTCTTGCTCACAACACACCTGTTAATGCATCCCAGAATCAATGTTTGCTTTTTTGCAACAGCATCACACTGTTGACTCATATTTAGCTTGTGGTCCACTATAACCCCCTAGATCTCTTTCTGCTACTCCTCCTAGACAGTCTCTTCCCATTCTGTATGTGTGAAACTGATTGTTCCTTCCTAAGTGGAGCACTTTGCATTTGTCTTTATTAAACTTCATCCTGTTTACCTCAGACCATTTCTCCAATTTGTCCAGATCATTTTGAATTATGACCCTATCCTCCAAAGCAGTTGCAATCCCTCCCAGTTTGGTATCATCTGCAAACTTACTAAGCATACTTTCTATGCCAATGTCTCTAAGTCGTTGATGAAGATATTGAACAGAGCCAGTCCCAAAACAGACCCCTGCGGAACCCCACTTGTTATACCTTTCCAGCAGGATTGGGAACCATTAATAACTGAGTACGGTTATCCAGCCAGTTATGCACCCACCTTATAGTAGCCCCATCTAAATTGTATTTGCCTAGTTTATGTGATAAGAATATCATGCGAGACTGTATCAAATGCCTTACTAAAGTCTAGGTATATCACATCCACCGCTTCTCCCTTATCCTCAGGACTCATTATCCTATCAAAGAAAGCTATCAGATTGGTTTGACATGATTTGTTCTTTACAAATTCATACTGGCTATTCCCTATCACCTTACCACCTTCCAAGTGTTTGCAGATGATTTCCTTAATTACTTACTCTCATTATCTTCCTGGCACAGAAGTTAAACTAAGCAGTCCGTAGTTTCCTGAGTTGTTTTATTTCCCTTTTTATAGATGGGCACTATATTTACCCTTTCCAGTCTTCTGGAATTTCTCCGGTCTCCATGATTTTCCAAAGATAATAGCTAGAGGCTCAGATACTTCCTCTATTAGCTCTTGAGTATTCTAGGATGTTTTTCATCAGGCCTCTGGTGACTTGCAGGCATCTAACTTTTCTAAGTGATTTCAACTTCTTGTTTTTTATTTTATCTTCTAAACCTACCCCCTTCCCTTAGCATTCACTTATGTTAGTCATTCCTTCAGACTTCTCGGTGAAGACCGAAACAAAGAAGTCATTAAGCATCTCTGCCATTTCCAAGTTTCCTGTTACTGTTTCTCCCACCTCACTGAGCAGTGGGCCTACCCTGTCTTTGGTCTTCCTCTTGCTTCTAACGTATTGATAAAAAAAGGTCTTCCTTGCTTCCTTTTATTCCTGTAGATAGTTTGAGCTCATTTTGTGCCTTTGCCTTTCTAATCTTGCCTCTGCATTCCTGTGTTGTTTGCCTATATTCATCCTTTGTAATTTGTCCTAGTTTCTATTTTTATATGAGTCCTTTTTATTTTTTAGATCATGCAAGATCTCGTGGTGAAGCCAAGCTGTTCTTTTGCCACATTTTCTATCTTTCCTATCCAGCAGAATAGCTTGTTTTGGGGCCCTTAATAGTGACCCTTTTAAATACTGCCAACTCTTCT
The DNA here is from genome assembly GCF_003597395.2 of Chelonoidis abingdonii. Classification (NCBI taxonomy): domain Eukaryota; kingdom Metazoa; phylum Chordata; order Testudines; family Testudinidae; genus Chelonoidis; species Chelonoidis abingdonii. The sequence goes on from NC_133769.1 coordinate 195,962,023, forward strand.
CAGTTGTTTTTCCCCTCAGTCTTGATTCCCATGGGGGCCTAACCTTCAGCTCTCTGAGCTTAATAAAATCCGCCTTTCTGAAATCCATTGTCTCTATTTTGCTGTACTACCTTCTACCCTTCCTTAGAATTGTGAATCTATGATTTCATGATTGCCTTCACCCAAGCTGCCTTTCACTTTCAAATTCTTAATGAATTCCTCCTTATTTGTTAAATTCAAATCTAGAACAGCTTCCCCCCAGTAGCTTTTTCAACCTTCTGAAATAAAAAATTGTCTGCAATGCAGTCCAAGACCTTATTGGATAGTCTGTGCTCCACTGTGTTATTTTCCCAACATATATCTGGATAGTTGAAGTCCCCATCACCACCAAATCTTGGGCTTTGGATGATTTTGTAAGTTGTTTAAAAAAACCTCATCCACCTCTTCCACCTGTCTAGGTGGCCTGTAGTAGACTCCTAGCATAATATCACCCTTGCTTTTTACCCCTTTTAGCCTAACCTAGAGACTCTCAACATTTCCGTCTCCTATGTCCATCTCCACCTCAGTCCAAGTTTTTATGTTTTTAATACATAAGACAACACCTCCTCCCTTTTCCTCCGTCTATCCTTCCTGAGCAAGCCGTACCCATCCACACCAACATTCCAATCATATGTATTATCCCATCAAGTTTTGGTGATGCCAAGAATGTCATAGTTGAATTTATTTATTAGCATTTCCAGTTCTTCTTGCTTATTACCCATATTTCTCACATTTGTATACAGGCATTTAAGATACTGATTAGATCTTGCATCTCAGTTTTGCCCTGACTCTACTTTCTCTATGCCATTATAGCCCACGCTCCCTCCTATTTACAACCCATCTCCCAGGTCTCTATGTTCTCCACTTACCTGTGGACTTTACCTCTGGTTAAAGTCATGATAATTAATATACTACCAAATATTATTTGCAAACCCATCTCATTTTCTTCACTATAGATGAGGCCAACAGGGAAAAAAAAAATGTTAGATGCATAAAAGCAGCAAATGTCTTGAGCCACAGGTTAGCATCTCTGCCATAAAACATCTTCAGCACAATTTTTTTTCTTACTCTTCTGTTAAAGGCCATCTATACAACTCATTTATTTCTAGTCATTTCATGGCCATCTCAGACAGGTGTTTACACTCTGCTAATTCTTAAAAAGCAGTAAAGCGAATAGAAATATTCTGTTTCATGCATGTTACCTTTTTCCCTATCTCTTCATTTGATTCTTTTCCCTTACCTGTCTTAAATGTGGCAGTCACTTATTCTCAGATTCCCTGCAGCCATTGACCTGCTTCCAGAGTTCATTTTGTTTATTTAAAATAGCTCCATGCCTTATTCCTGCATTTGCCAGAAAGCAAAGAATGTCATAAAAACATAAGACTAATTTCAAAGTAAACAGGGAAAGGGAAAATATTTCTTATTTATTTCCTATATTTAAAATGTAAATATTAGAAATAAGGAGATCTGAGTTATTTAAGAATGTATAATTTACAATCAAAATGTGCTTAATCCTTTCACTACTCTGAACGTTAGTGCTAGAAATTCTTTTGAAGTTTTCCCTATGATTAGCATGGTAATTGTATATTTGCATATGGTTTACATCTGAATTAAATAAATAAAGATTTGGACAAACTTTAAATGAGTTAAAGCTTGCTGAACATGATGACAGAGGAAGATTTTCAGTCCTAAATGTTTTCCCACATTTAATGCCATAAGTGCACATTCACAAAGTCAAAGCCTTGCAGAAATGTGCTACGAGATCATGTCAATGTTGCTAATCCCCCACTGGTATACATCACCAAGATTTAAATCCTGAACACAAACATACTGATTTATTTTTAATTACTGTAATGAGCATCTTGACCAAAGTTCATTATTGTCTCAGAGAAAAAGCTCCTCTACTCTTGAAGAAAATTAAATAGAAATAATAATTAAACAATTTAAAATACTATAACTATATCAAAAACACAGGATTTCAGTATGGTCTTGCTCACATGTTGTAAATCAGAAGCAGCCTCACTGAAGTTAGCAGAATTATTGGAGGAATTGGAGTTTGACTGGAGAAATCAAAAGGAAATATGAAATGGTTTTTCAATACAAGATGTCAGACTCGAAGACTGTTTCCTTTATTACCATTCCAGAACAGATCCTGCATTTCTTGCACATGTAAAGTCCAAGGTCTCGATTCAAAGCTCCTTGAAGCCAATTTCAACAGGCTTTGTATCAGGCCCTAGCGATCTCTGTTCTCACTGACTTTCATATTCATTAACCAGAATCTGAAATCAAGTTTTATTAAAGGGGTACCTGTCACAAAGGTATCAAAAAATGCTGGAGACTTAAGCAAAGTTTTGCAAATCTGATTCTTCTGGTTCCTCTCTCTGATCCTCTGATTCCAAAAAGGAAACACCATGGAATATATTTTTTTATTTGTAGTTTTTTTTATCTGGTATTGAGTTAGATCATCTATAACAAAAAAAACTTGACACCTACAGCTTGTGAATGTTTGTTGGGAATTATGTTCCTTCAGTTCTCCCCTCTCTTCCACCCCCCAAAAGAATTACCACAGGCTGCTGATGTTCTGCTTTGTCTGCTATGCTTTCGGATATACTAGGATGGTATCTGCGCTGAAAATATGTGCAACAGGTTTACACTAGTATAAACCTTTTTCACACCTGTAAACAAAGCAAGGAAGAAATCTCAATCTTACCTCTCCAATAACCTTGTCTGAAAGTGTTTAAACTCACACAATTCACATCACACACTTTAAAAATAAGCTCACTTTCTATTACTGCAGTGCCTCCAAGAATCAGATGATGAGCTCTTTAACTGCTATTGCATTTTGTCCAGTGGTATATAGTATATTGCAAAGCACTCTTCCTATTTTTGTCATCCTGCCACCATAAAATGTATTTTCATAAATTTAATTCATAGTACTGCAGTTGTTGATAATTTTTCCTCATTCTGGAATGCTTTGCTGTACAAATAGCTACGAGAGATACAACACTTTAGGGGAAAAGGGTCCTCATTCAGATCCATTTTATATCTCTAACCAGGCAAAAAACAACTTAGACTGAAGCCATTTAAAAGTAGCTAAACTTAAGTGGGTTTTGGAGTAAGAATTTGAAGAATTTCTGCAAATAATTTAAGAATGAGCAGAGAGAGAACCCCAAAAGCTCGACTGATGTGTCACACACCATTTAGGGGCCCTTTCTTGGGAAATCTTTTGGGAAAAATATGGTAACCATATTTTCAGCATAATACCAAGGAACAGCAACATTTTCTTAGTTTCAGAGGGATAGCCGTGTTAGTCTGGATCTGTAAAAGCAGCAGAGAATCCTGTGGCACCTTATAGACTAACAGATGTTTTGGAGCGTGAGCTTTCGTGGGTGAATACCCACTTCGTCAGACGCAGGTAGTGGAAATTTCCAGGGGCAGGTATATATATGCTAGCAAGCAAGCTAGAGATAACGAGGTTAGTTTAGTTCATTCAGGGAGATGGGCCCTGTTCTAGCAGCAGAGGTGTGAAAACCAAGGGACGAGAAACTGGTTCTGTAATTGGCAAGCATTCACAGTCTTTGTTTAGTCAGATGACGGTGTCAAATTTGCTAATTACAGAACCAGTTTCTCCTCCCTTGTTTTCACCCTGCTGCTAGAACAGGCCCCATCCTCCCTGACTGAACTAACCTCGTATCTCTAGCTTGCCTGCTAGCATATATATACCTGCCCCTGGAAATTTCCACTACCTGCGTCTGACGAAGTGGGTATTCACCATGAAAGCTCCACGTCCAAAACGTCTGTTAGTCTATAAGGTGCCAAAGGTTCTCTGCTGCATTTTCTTAATTTATATAAATACTGCACAGAAGGTGCCATGAGCTGCAAGGATAGTGAACCTCAATCTCATTGACTTCTTGGGAAATGATTCCCATTGATCACAGTGCAACATGGTCACAAAATTACTATTAAATAGTGATTAGACTTAACACACCTGTTTTGTCTTAGGTGAATATCTCCATTCATTATAATTCCCTGTGCTTGCTAATAGAAGTCAACAGTAGTGCTTAAATGCTTTCTTGAATAGGGATGTGTTCGTGGAATTGAGCCATCGGGAATAACTGCAATCCATTCCATCAGTATTTGTGGCGTCTAGGCAATTGGGCAAATTATTAAGCTCAGTCATCGTATTTTCAGTATAATTAG